>NW_011912958.1:0-2525 GCF_000151845.1 Pteropus vampyrus | reverse complement strand
GTGATTTCGTGTGTAGCTGAGAAAGGCCCCTTTACGCCCGAACTCATGGAAGCAGCTTCCACTCTGAAAAAGGCCTGTCTTCTTCACTCTGGAATTGAAAGAGGCATCTCTGCCTCCTCTTCACTTAAATTAGTAAGTTCTGAAGAAGTGTAGCCGGACAATAGGCTTTAAGGTTGTCTTGGGATAAAACTATTTTTTATTAGGAATCTTTGGCCTAACAAAAGTGGCTTTTCTTTGGCCACAATAGCTTTGACATATATGAAACTGCACAGTGTGACTTACACCCCGTGTGGATTTTTCTTACCTTAAAAGCAAATATTTAAGGTGCAAACTGCCAGTGGTGTGCTTTGGGAGCCGGTCACCTCTGGCTGGCAAGAGCTGATTTTACATATTCTTTCTCATCTTCATATTCAGTGACCCTGGCAATTGACACAAATGCTATAAATTAGGATATTTTTTCTCTCCAAAAACTGGCTTACCAGCCCACAACTGATTGAGCCCCTGAAGAACTCAAGATTTCTCCAGCCATCACTCTCTACTCCGAATACCACAAAAAGGAAATCACACTCATAAATATTAGATGGGGATATTACAGAGGTACAATACTGTGGGAATAGGAAAAAAAAAAAAACCTGATATATATCAGCTTCACATTCCTACTACACGAGGTTCCGACACCGAGGTGCCTTGGGTTTTCCTAACAGAGTAACTAATATGCCAGAGAATTTTGAATCAGCCTTATTTTGAGCCTCAAATGAATATATTCAGAAGTTATATTACAGTTGGACTTCAAACATCTCAATTGAAGGGAACGTAATAATGGAATAACTGGCTTGTCAAAATCGGTGGTCTGTCATTAATCTCCATGAGCTAATATAACATAGTGTTGCCTTTAGAACCTTTCAATACATGGTGAGCAAATCATGGTGTATCTATTCTCTCTAAGTTTAAATGGATTATTCCTTCTCTTCCGCAACTCCAAACATTATGCTATTTCCCAAGGGTGGTGTTTGTGATAGGGGAGGAGAATAATGTCTTCCATGTATAAGGTGCTTCGTGGTCCTCAGAGCCCTTCCTCATATGCGATCTTCAATTAATGCTTGCACGTGTCCTCTAAAGTAAGGTGAACCCATTTTCAGGTGAGGAAAAAGATGTCCATTATGATAATAAGAGCTGTGAACTCTGCACCCTATTGTCATTATTTCTACTGGATCTTGGACACTGACTGTCATAGCCATCAACACTGCTGCCACTAGAATGAGTACCAAAACGCTCTGCTTCTTTGCATCACTCTCACAGTCATGAAGCTCAGGACAAGAGCCTAAGTCTCATGTCCGTACATTAAATCTCGTGTCAAAATTTCAAGCAAACCAGTATCTCGTCATTTTTAGGCTTCTTCTGCAAGATGAAGGTCCTTCACCTAGCAGGGCTCATAACATGGTGGATGCCCCAAATATAGGAGGGAGTTCAATTACTGAACAGTAGATATTATTACTATAGTGGGCATCTATCCATTACTATAGTGGCACCCTATCATCTTTTGAGTCTCCTCCTATATTTGGAGAAATATTAAATAATATGAGTCATTACCACTCCAACATAGGAGTCAGGATGCAAGTTTCCAGCTTCCCTTGCAGCTAGGATTCAGGCACATGAATTAGGTACTTCCAATCAGGGACACCGTCATAAAATTTTGATTCATAAATAAGCAACAAGAGGAAGGAGGCTCTGCAGGGAACTTCTATCTCTGCATCTTTGATGTTGAGGGGGAGACAGAGGTGTGTGTGTGCGTGCGTGTGTGTGTGTGTGTGTGTGTGTGTGTGTGTGTGAGATGGCGGTGGCAGAGTGGCTATTTCCCAGGGATTGTGTTGGTGTACTTCTGACATAGAAGCAACAGCTGTGGAGAAGCTGCAGTTTTCCATTAGATCTACAGCTTGGTTCGGGGTATTATTGTCCCTCTAAGCTTATCCTCAAACCCAGTTTTGACTCTTGCATCCCACACCTTCCTTCTGTAGTCAATATTGATCTTACTGATGTATATTCTTTGGTAGTTCTTTCAGCAAGTCAATTTTTTAAATCATTTATCAGAAAATGCCTTTATTGCCCCTTTTTTCTAAGATATAGATTTCTAAGTTGAACATTATTTTTCATCAACACTTTAAAGATACTATTTTATTGTTTTCTAGTACCTTTGTGGCTAAGTTTGCTGTTGATCTGCTTGTCCTTTTGTGTTAATCTGTTTTTTTAAATATTTTTATTTTACTTTAATAGTCTGTAACACCAGCCCAATGTGAGGTTCATTCGAATTTATCTTGCTTGGAACACATAAGATAGACCCTGGACTTTCATCTGTTCTGGAAAACTGCCATTTGTGATCTCTTCTAATATTGCCTCACCTCTGTGGGATTGCCCTCCAATATTCATTTTTCTCTATTTCCCTGAAGAATAGAACTATCATTTTCTTTTCTGGGAACATAGCTAGAACTTCTTCCTGTTTCCCTAATGGCTCTGTGATATAAGAAGTG
>NW_011912957.1:0-1019 GCF_000151845.1 Pteropus vampyrus | reverse complement strand
GCCTGGGTGGGCAGGGGGACAGCTCAGGAAGGTTGCCAGGGTGTTAGGTGGTGCCAGAACTGGGTCCTGAGCGCGAGTCGTCTACTGAAAGAGACATGCCTAGGACAACCCTCTCCCCCGCGCCCCTTCCAGGCTGTTTGCTGGCGGCATGAGAGGGGAGGGTCGCCGTGCCTCGAATTCCTTAGGCGTTGGGAGTGGGTGGGATCTGGCTGGTCTGGAATAGGAGGAAACCTCCAGGGCGGTGGGCTCCCTTAGGGAGTGGCGATGAGATCTCCCGTCCTCGCAGGGCGAGCGCCGGTGATCTCCACTCCCAGGCGCGTTGGGAGGGGACCCCCCCTCCCCCCCACCGCAGGGCTCCGGCCGCATCTCTGGCGCCTCGCGCCCCAGTGCCGGGGGGGGGTGGGGAGGGGGCGAATCCTAGAGCCCACCCCGCCCGCCCGGGCGCCCAGACACGCTCCCCCCGCGCGTCCCCGCCGCCAGCGCCGCGGGGCAGAGGGGGCTCCGCGGGACCGTGATGGGCCAGAGGGTTCCCCCTAAACCTCCCGTACGGAAAACCTTGGCCCACCCGGCACCTCCAAAGTGTGACTTCAGCTGAAAGTGCAGGACGCAAGCGAGGCTGTCCAGGGGACGTGGCAGGGGTACTGCGCTCAGTCACAGCCACCTCATCCCTCCGTTGCATATTTGGGGCTGTTCTCTGTTGAGGGGACTCCTTGGGTCCCAGAGCTTTTCCGCCCCCCGCAGGGAAATCCCCCTGCTTCCTGCGACAGTGGAGAGGAGCGTGGGAAGCCCACGCCCGCTTCGCTGAGATGAAGAGGGTGGGGCCCCCAACCCACTAAAGGGGGGAGGTAGAACCCCCCCTTCCGAGCCCCCAGACAGTGACAAGGAGGAAGGGGCACTGAAAGGTGGGAGATCTCGCTGCACTCTGAGACAGCGGGGGAGGGCGTGGGAGCACGTCCCCTCCCGCAGCCCACTGAGAGGCCGGGGGGCCCTCAGGGTGGGGGTGCCCCTCCCACTGCGCT
>NW_011912956.1:0-1719 GCF_000151845.1 Pteropus vampyrus | reverse complement strand
AAAACTCGCACTGGCTTCGAGGGGCTTAGCCTGGCGGGGGATGCACCTGAGAACGTTTTTCAGTGGTTTTGCTTCCTGCAGAAAGGGGCACGTCGAGCTCTGTGCCTGCACTGGCACCTGGAACCACTTTGTGTGCCACCTTATACCCACCCTCAAAGGAACAGCTCACGGAGAAAGGGGGACACCTCTGAAGTGCCCCAGCCGTGAACTCCGTGCTGGCGGGGCTGGAGGGAAGCTGGCCGGGCCCTGGTGGCTGGACCGCACAGCCTCCGGGGACAGAGGCCCGCGTTACTGCTCCAAACAGCCGCCACGTCCCTGTGATCTAAATGAAGCGAAACCTGTGTTTCCAGTAGGATCGCACCGGGATGCGCCAGCCTTCTAGGGCACAAGGTCCCTGTGGGTCCGAGAGCAGATGGCCCCACGCCAAGCAGGGCCGACCCGGATCTGCTCAAGGGGCTGAGTCCAGAGGGGCCGAGGGGCCACAGGTGGACACTCACCCCCCTCTCAGCTGGCCTCTGGGTCCCCCTTCTCCGTGTCAAGGGTTCTAATGACGGGTCGACATGTGACGACGGACTTTCTGACATCTCCCCACATGCGACGCTCACGTGCCCACGCGCGCTCGGCGGACCGGCCGAGGCCGTACACCGGAGGCCGGGCTGGACATGGGCCGGAAGAAACCACATGGACGGGCTCCCGGAGGAAGTCCCGGTCACCTAGAAACAGCTTTTCTTCAAAAATAATGATCGTGCACACAGCAGAGTGGTGTTCAGCCCTTAAAAAGAAGGGATCCTGACCCGGGCTGCCACATGGGGGACTTTAGGCACAAAAGGACGAAGGCCATGTGACGTCACTCACACGAGGTCCCTGGAGGGTCAGATTCACGGGGACAGCAGATGGTGGTTCGCAGGGGCTGGGGGGCAGGGGGGTGAGTGTTTAACGGGGACGGAGGTTCAGACTGGGACGAGGACAAAGTCCTGGACCTGACGGTGGTGACGGCTGCACAGCAGTGTGAACGCACTTCATACGTGGAACCGTGCGCTTAAAATGGTTACGGGGGCAAGTTTACATCGTGTCCACTTTGCCACGGTGTTTTTAAGGTAAAACAGCGACTCAGAGAGAAGGCGGAGACAGCCCTGGGAGGCGGACCTCAGGCGGGAGGAGGCCGGACAGCGGTCACTGGGGCCCCACAAGTCTCTCTGAGGGACGGACCGTCAGGGTCGAGGAGCAGATGTCACCCAGCGTCACCACAGGGACATGTGTGGGTGGTTTGCAGTGGGCTGGCCCCCACAGGAGCGGTCCGGGGGTCAGCGAGGACAAGGCACGTGCCCTGACTGTCCTGCTCGGCTGGCCCCCAGGCGTGTGGCAGTTCAGCGATGACATCAAGCAGATGACCGGGCAGCGGCCCAGCCTCTACTGGCGGCTGTGCTGGAAATTCGTCAGCCCCTGCTTCCTCCTGGTAAGGGGCCGCCGGCCAGGGGGTTCCCCGCTCTGCCCCAGGCCCGTGGTGGCCGCCCGCGGGTGTTCCTGGAGTAAATGTGCCTAAGGCTGGGGTGCTCCATGCTGCCCACAGACCAGGCTCTCCGAGGTGGGCTCCGGGCGGACGGGCTGGCCCCTGAAGTGTCCTGCCTCCTGAAGGCGTCCCCCATCCCCATGAGACCCGGGGGGAGCGAGGCCTTGGACTTCTGCCTTGAGGCCGGAGAGAGTCTGGACCTTCGGGAG
>NW_011912955.1:0-2943 GCF_000151845.1 Pteropus vampyrus | reverse complement strand
GGGATGCCACCTAAATGGGAGGATGAAGTATGGACTGAGGGAATGCACCGTGATGCTTAGCGTCTGACACGTCATGGGTGGGAAGAGAGGGTACTTAGTGCTGTTTTAAATAATTAAAGAGAAAAAAGTAAGAACACCTCAAGATAAAGAGGCAGATTCTAAGAGAACCTTTTAAAATTAATAGGCCCCTGGGACTTCTGGGAACATTACCCAGATAGCAACAACGTCTTCTTATCGCCAGAAGATTTACAGAGTGATCTCTGTAACAGAGTGTTTTTATCTCTAGATAATGGGACAGTCCTGTGAACGGAGGGGAAAGTGCGCTTCTGTCACCTTTTAAATAGAATAAAACAGACGAGCTACTGTCAGATCTTACGGTGCCACTTTGTATCGTAAAACAGCAAATAAACTTAAAAGTCATAGCCACAAGAGCTACACGAAGATCTAGGGTAAGGGCTCGGCTTCAAGGTCATCTCTTTGCCCGTGGAACCAGGGGCGACATGGGTCCTACCTGGACCCATGACGTCACTTTAAATTCAGAAAGAAGCCGGCATCTGGCTGGGCCCTCCGGAGAGTCAAGCCAGAGAGGGAGCCGTGGATGTGATGCGGTGCTCCTTTGGCCCCTGGTCCCGTGCTGCCGTGTGAGGGGGTTCACATGGAACTGCCCTTCGTCTTAAGATTAATGACACATTTCCTCAACGTGACGGGAGGTGCTTCAGAGGCAGAAACGGCGCCTTGTGCTGCAGTCCGGGCCACTCGTGAGCCAAGCGCTACGCAGCACTCACAGAATTTGCTCAATAACTGCCGTTATTGCTGATTTTAGAGAATTGGTGTTTGCTTTCTGCTGTTACAAACAGTAAAATCAAGGATGGTGAACTGTAATGATACTATGCTGCGTTCGTGTTAAACGTCTGTTTGCCATCATCGTATCAGATGTTTCCCGCACGTCAACGTTTATCCTCACGAGAACTTCAGAAGGCAGGTGGCATTACTCCCGGAGCGGTCAAGTCATTTGCCAAGGTTACGTGGCCAGTAAGTGGCAGACCCAGGACTTGAACCCCGCCCAGTCTGCATCCCAAGTCAGTGCTCTTTCTGAAGCCCCAGGACCTAGGCCGTCCAGTGCGGGTAGCACTGGTTACCAGCCTTTCCGAGGACTGGTTTTCTGAACCTTGTTGGGACCTTGACAAAATGCCACGAGGCTGGAATTTAGCCCCGAGGAGGTCTGCTGCTGGCAGAGGGTGCAGAGTGTCTCCTCGGGCAGGTAGCCAGCTAAGACACCTGCGTTAAGAGCCTCACGCCACTGTGGGGCTGGTTCCACCTGAGATGAAGTCCTGTCTGTTCCGTGCCCATCGCACCGGTTAGTGCAGCGTGATCCCTGAGCGACAGTTACCTGATACCGAGGTAAAGGGACAGTCTGCCTATCGGGTGTCAGTCGGTCCCCACGCCTTCCTAAGAAAATGAGCAGGTGCCACAGCCACCGGCGGTAGTTCCAGTTCAGACAGAAGTTTAAAAAACCCAGAAGGTAAAAATATAAGATTATTGTCTTTTTCAAGCCTCCCCTTAACGCCACAAAGTGCAATGACACTTGACAAGGTTGTGAAACTTTGATAAAGAGGGTCTCTGGGTAAAAACTGTTTTAATGATCTCTGTGGATAAAATTTAGAGGTACAGGAATGAGAATGACCTTAAATAGCTCGTTAAGGTTATTTGTGCTGGATTCCTGATCTACTGAAGTTTTCCTTGATGGAATTCAGAGGAACTCGCCCTCTCGCGCTGGGGGGAGCCCGTGAATGTTCAGAGGCTGGAAACGGTTTGCTTTGCGTTGGTTACACCAAGCTTTGGGTTTTGTTTTTCATTATGCTAATCAACTTTCTTCCCAGCCGGTGGGAGCGTAAAGTCACTTGAACAGCCCTGGCCTTTTCTGTGCTCAAAAAAGGTTAAATACAGGCAGCTCACACTGCTGGCAAGAAGCCACCTCCCTCCTGGAGAGCGACCACCTGCAGACGCCAGACAGTCCGCTGCAGGTGACACCACGGTGCTGGCAGGATGCGGAAAGTGCTGGGGACTGCGTCGTAGGGAAAACTCGAGCGAATCTCACAAGTGGGGGTTCTCTTAAGCACATCAGACATTGCAGCTTTTTATCACCTGTCATTCAAAGGCAGGTATGGAGGTGGTTGGGGTTTCGTTCGGGGGCTTGGGTGTTTTTTTGGGTTTTTTTTTTTTTTGGTAAAATGTTAAAATTAGACTTTCCTATACAAACTTGGCAATATAATTAGAATAGAGTCTTATGCAGTTTTATTAAAGCCATTCATAGAGCAAATCGAGGCTACAGTGATGCTATTTGGCCTCATAAATTTTTAGAACGCAGAGCAGACCTGCGTTGTCTTCCTTGGTATGTTGTTATAGTGATTTGAAATGCAAGGTTATGTGGTTGAGGCCAACTTATTCCTCCTTAGTACCGTGTTGGCCACCACAGCCAACGTGCCCAGGTCCCGTTAATGAGCGCTTGTGCCCTCTCCAAGCTGCTGTCTAGTCAGGTGACCCCAAAAGATCATGGAAATGCATGATTCTATACACCAGATTTTTTTAAGCCTTGGAAAACCAGTATCATTAATAAAACACTAGTTTCTAATTCATTTTTCAGTCCTATTTTTGCATCACAATATTCACACAGCACGTAGGAATTTCAAAAAAAAAAAAACGTCGAACTTGACTTTACTCCGTAGTGCTTACGGTTTCGCCGGGAGACGTAGACGATGCGCAGAGGGAGAGGGCGGCGGTGCAGAGCCACACTGCGGAAAGGGGGAGGGAGGTCGGTGCATCGAACGCGGCCGCGTTGGGTGCGGCTGTTAGGCAGGTTCTCGGGGGGGCTCCCGTTTGAGGGGAACGGAAGACGTCGGTCATGCAGAAAGCTAGCTGAGGAATATCTCGAGCAAAGGCAGC
>NW_011912954.1:0-1756 GCF_000151845.1 Pteropus vampyrus | reverse complement strand
ATTCCTGCTCATCCCGAGGCAAACGTCTCCAACGCGACGCGCGGTGGGAATATCTTGACGGATGGGCGTCCCCACAGCTGACGGGAAGCTGTTTGCTGTCGTGTTTTCTTATCTCTACCATACCCCCTTTTTTAAAAAAATGCACATAGCAGCAGCGACAATAAGTTGCTTCGGGTTCTTCCCACTCCCTCCCAAGTGAAGCCAAGGACAGAAGGCCCTGTTGTTTTTTTCAGCTTGACCCTACCTGTGTTTGGCTCCCGCCACTCGACCATGTCAGCATTCCAGGACTGTGAGAGAATGCCACGTTTGCCACCCAACAGGAAAAGGAGTAAGCCAGGCGTTGACATCACCTGACAGATGTGTTTCTCAAGCGGGAGATTTTATTCAAGGCTCTTTCATGGAAATCATGGACACAGAAGAGCAATAAAGAAAAGAGAGAAAGTTAGTGCCACGATGGGCATGTTTTGCACCCCATTAAAAAGTGATGCAACCTCACCTCTCCCTCCCTCCGCCCCCATCCTCATTCACCCTTTATGTCTGCAAGTAAATGTTTCTGAAATATTATAGCTACCGGCAGAGCAGCGACACATAATAACATGGTAGCAACACATAAAACTGTCAGTCTTCAAGGGAAATAGATGGTTAGGTTGAGGGGGTGAATGGACTAAAGCCATCTGAACACGCATGTCAGGACCGCCGCTGGGCTGGAGGACATTTGTCTCTGTCTTCTCGCATTTCCACGGCACAGGGTAGAATCCATCCACAGGCTTCCCGTTCGGCTCCAGTCTGACTCTGTGGCTGATTCACGGCAGCTGGAGGTGTCTAGTAATTTCCTCACCTAATAATAAACTACAACCCGAAATGGGGGTTCCCCTCAGGCCCACAGTTAACATACCTATACTTATGACTGGGGGTAGCCTGGCCTCTGCACCCACTACTTAGAAAATACACGCTCGAGCAAGGCCACAGCCATTGTGTTTAGTGGGGACACAGTCTCTGCCCCCACCACACAGACTATGCTTGGGACACGGTGAACACATATTAAATTCGTTCGGAGACACCCTCCACCCCCGCAAAAAATGCTTAGAAAAAATCTTCTAACATTTCCAAAAGATACATTTTCAAGTAATTTATTCTTTTCTCAAAACTGTGGGACAAAAAAAAAAAAAAAAATGTCAGATAAGGGACTTGGTCTTGAGCCTTTTTGGAACCTAAACGCCCGGCTGCTATTTGCGAAATGCTGGCTTGGAAGCGCGGAGCCTGCGGGCCGAGCTGTCAGCCCAGCTCCCAGCTGCCGGGGGCAGGTGAAGCTGGTCGGGTCCTCTCAGATCCATTCAGCCACGAGAGCTGGTCCACGGCACTATTAGTGACTATGCGGATTAACGTTGCGACATTAAGTGGCTAGCCTCGCATTTGTATTTACAGCAATTAATGTTAATTAACACAATTCGTTTAAACTAAGGAATAATGCTATTATACACGAAGATGAAAATATAGAAATTGCGCGCGCGCGTGTGTGTGTGTGTGTGTGTGTGCACGCGCGTGTGGCAGTTCCACATCGTGGCAGAAGGGGGGGGTGGGCTGTACGTGGACCTGGATTCAGATGGCATTTCTGCCGCTTAGTTGCAGAATCTCACGAAATCATTTTGACTCCAACTTCCGTTTCTTCACTCGTGAAATGAGAATAACACTGTTCGTCAGGAATAACGTATGTCAAGTGCCTAGTTCAACATCTGGCACATAGTAGGCACTCTAG
>NW_011912953.1:0-2979 GCF_000151845.1 Pteropus vampyrus | reverse complement strand
TTCGTATTCAAACTTCAAAGTTTACTTTTGAATAACAACCTATTTCCCTCATGAAATTTTGAAGACTTTACCAATATATAAAGGAATGATTTGGGATTTAGAGATTTGTTTTGTATCCCTAGAGATATTTGATAATTTAGTAAGGAATTGTGAAAGTCTCACTGACCTGCACATACCGACTTCTCTTTGTTCTTTCAGAGATAAGGGATGAGCGTAATACATTACCGACAACTATATTTGGAGTTGATATTTATTTAATTATATTGGGCCTTTTACCGCAGCAAATCAGTGCATTTTTAAAATCTAATTTAGTTCAACGGTGAAAACAGAATTATAACCTCCAAAAATTCTTAAAGAAATAAATAGCCATTATTTCTGGTGCTTCGATTTTTCTTCCTGTTTAGCCAACTCATCACCCAAAGCAGTTAATTTATGGAGAGCTATGCAATGTTACTGCATAAAGATGCTTACTTTGATACAGTTAAGCTTAACTAGAAGCTCAAGCTTTGCATCAAGCTAGTAATTAAATGCCTAGATATATACCTCCAACATAAACTTACATGCAAATACAAAAAACAATATGCCCTAAAGATCGTACATGGATGCTGTGCAATAAATACAAAGACAAAGCCAAGTTTGAGTACACAAAAAACTTCAATGTCTTTGCAAAAAATGAAAAGAATAAAAGGGAAACCTGGGGAAATATATTAGCCAAATGTTTCACTAATATCTAAAGAAGTCATGTAATCTGAAAACACTAAAACTCAATAGATAAATGGGCAGAGCACATCAATAGGTAATTTGTAAGAGAGGAAAGACAACTGATTAACAAATATAGTAATGTATATCTTTACCTGGAGGTAAAGAAATGCAAACTAAAGCAAGATGTTACTTTTTTTTCTCTTTTCAAATTAACAGAGATGAAGAAAGCAAATACATGATATTGCTGAGGTACAACAAGACCATACTATTTATAGGAGTTCATTCATTGATTCAGGCAAATGTGCATGACTGATGGCAGAGTAACCAGATGAAAGTTGTTGGTATATATCAAGAACTTTTCAGCACCACTGCCACCCACCACCAAAAATAAATAAATAAATAACTTTAAATGTTCATTTCCTTTTACATATTAATTTCACTTCTGGGAAATTATACTAAGGAAATAATTTTAATTTTAAATGAAAGTTTAAACAAATCTTTTCTTAGCATAGTGAAAATTTCAAAACACCCTAAATATCTAATAATGAGGAAATGGTTAAGTAAATTGCTATGTCTGAACTACAGTGGAAACAATAAACATGTTTAGGAAGATTCTGTAATAACATGGAAAATTTTAGTCACTAAATAAAAACTAATTACAGCCCTCTTCTGAGCACTGGAAAAAAATCAGTAAAACCCCATGCCGATCCTCAAAAAAGTCAAAACTAGACAGAGGGAATAACACCTATAAACAAACAAGTGTAATAATCTATTTTAAGCGTTCTGTAGAAAAATGTAGAGAATACAGTGGGGACCCAGAATATGGTGGATGATGTGCTTAATCAGGAAAGATTTTATAACTAGAATGATCCTGGTCTTGACAGATTAATTCACTAGGCCAATAGAGAAGGAGAAATGGAGGAGGGGCATAGGTAGGATATTCCAGACAGAACCAGCTGTGTAAACAAAGGCTTACGTGTTATTGTTTTTTAAGTACGCCATGTATATAGTCACGGTAAAAACCTGCATATAGAAAAACTGCTTATGGAATTAAGTAAACCTACATGTTGACAGTAGTGCTCTTTAGGTGGTTTTTTCTCTTTTTTAAAAAATATTTTCTAGATTGTTTGTAAAGGTAACTTTTTTTTCTTTTTTTTAGGTGAGGCAACCTTTGGTTGACCTCACAGATTGCAAGGACCTTGTCAGCTTACAATCCCTTATTTTTTATTTTTTTTTATATACCTACAGCACCTAGTCTTCCTAGGTAGTTTCCCATCCAAGTACTAACCAGGCCCAACCCTGTTTAGCTTCCAAGATCAGACGGGATCAGGCTTGTTCAGGGTAGCATGGCCGTAGACTATAAAGGTAACTTTTTATAATAGAAAATAAACATAAGTGAGATGTTCATATACAATAATACACACAAAGAAATGGTCTAAAGTTTTGATACAACTAATGATGCATAAAGATTCACCAACTGTGCTTGTCATAATGGCATCAAAATGCTATCAATTGAATGAGTGACTATACATGGATGTACAAGGAGTCAGAAAAGATTTTAAAACTAGAATGATGCTGGTCTTGACAGATTAATTCACCCTTGACAGATTACTTAAATGAAGGAGAGCTCATTTTCTTTCTTCTTCATGCAGATCTCCAAATCCTCGGTTGTCCTGAACTCAAGAGTTCTAAAAGAAAATCAAGTGCTGCCTTAAAGTAAAGGGCCGTGATATAGAAGAGGGAGTAAGGTTCTCTTTTTCCATGTGGTTGAACTAGAGTGTCTAAATAGGAATTGTGAAATGGTGAGTCCCTGTCATAGACATTGTACAAGAACAGTCTTGAAGACCATCTAACAGGGTGCTATGGAAGGATTCTCTCCATTGTCAGTCAATAGAGGATTACCTCCAAGATTTGTTAATATTCTACAGTTCTGATGAAAGGCTCAATAGATGAAACCATTCAATGGAAAGAGATGTATTCAAGTGAAATTGTCCTAGAGCAGTAGCTCTCAAAGTGAGGCTCCTGGACTAGTATCATTAACTAACAACCACCAGGGAGTTTGTTAGAAGTGCAAAAAGTTTGAGCTCCATGACAGACCTGCAGAATCAGAAACTCTGAGGACAAGACCCAGCATTCTGTGTTTTAACAAGCCTTGTGTAATTCTGATGTGAAATTTTAGAGGCCCACTTTCCTCAACTATCTGTTTATTAATAAAGCTTATTAAATGGTATCGTGTGAACACCCTTTAAACAACTATACATACCATAACTGCATATT
>NW_011912952.1:0-2383 GCF_000151845.1 Pteropus vampyrus | reverse complement strand
GTGAAAAAGAATGTTAGACCTGAAAAGGCCATTGACCAATAACCAACTCAGTCCAGTTCGCTACGGAAGAGAAAAACGAGGTTGGATAAAGGAAGTGGTTCCCTTTAGGCTACGCAGCAACGGTCGACAAAAATTATAACAGAATTTAGGATTGCGGAATAGACATAATTTCAAATCCATGTCTGATATTAAATAGATCAAATTACATGGCTTTTGTCACCCTCCATTTCCATACGAGATAGGCATTTCGCATGAAATACATCTAATAATACATAATCCACTGGTTTAAAAAAAATAACACATAGTGAGTAACAAAGAGGAAGAAAAAAATCTAAATTCAATTGGTTTTCTTTATTGAATACAGTAAACTAAAAATTGGTCTAAATTATTCAGAAGCTAAAATAATCTTCTACATGAATAATATCAATATTAAATTCTGGTCTAATTCTAATTATTATCACAATCTTACCATCTGGAAACCCATGTTCCTTCAAAGAATTTTTGCATGAAATTGAAAATTCTATGGAACACACAATAGTTACTTTCTTAATCTAAACATTTAGATCACTACCATAATTTCATAACATTTCAATGAAACGATAATCCTTAATTTTAAAATAATTAAACTCGTTTCATGGGTTATACTACCCCAGATTTCAAGATTGATCCATAAAAGAAGTTGGGCATTTTTCATTCCTCATGTAAGCTTCCTTGGTTAGAATACAGAAGTCCTCAAGGACATGGACAGTGTATCCTCCCTTAGGAGGGTCTGTGCCTCAGCAATGGGGACTGGGGTGAATGGGAGGACTGAGCCACAGAAAAGGCCTTTGGTGGGCAGGAAGTCCGAAGCAAAGTACATGAAAACCTCAAACATCAATTCAAGTGATGAGCAAGGGTAATGTGCTGTTCAAGAGCCTGAAAGTCAAGACAAGTGTAGAAAATGGGTAAGGTCTCGAGGTTGTGAATATTTCCTCTTCCCCAGAGCTCTGGTGGCAGTTGGGGACCTATCTGGATCCAGTGCTTTGGGCGAGGAAGTCTGCATGAATGCAGAAGGGTGTGTGGGCGTCAGTCGAGCAGCAAGAGGACCAGAATAGAACTCTTATCTCGATCAGGACAAGGAAAGGCTTTCCTTGGGGAAAAGATAAACTCAAGGTGATGCTCAAGGAGAATTAAAGATGCACTGCAGGGGGAAAAAGACTCTTCCTGTGGAAAGTTACCAGATTTGTTATAGAAAGGGGGAAAAGAGAAGAGGACATAAAGAAAGCCAAAGAAAGAATACAAGAAAGTGGAAGAAGGAGGGAGAGGAAGAAGGAGGGAGAGGAAGAAATAGGGAGGGAAGAGAAGGGAAAGGACAGACCTTAGACATTCATATCCTACAGCAGACAGTAAAGATTATGAGATGCCCGTTCTACAGGGCTCACAGTTCCCAGTCCAGATGTGGGCCTGGTGCAGTGGAGATACGTGAACTTGTCACAGGAGATGGAGTCCCTGCTCGACCACCTACTACGGAAATATTGTTGCGTGAATCACCTTATCTCTCTATATATCCATGTCCACTTCTGTAAACTTCAAATAAAAATATTGTATTCACAGGCTTCCTAAGAAAGCTAGGGAGCGAAGTACATGAATGTACTTTGTAAACCATATTGTTATATACATGGCCATTTCATTATGCTCCTTGCAGATCATAGGACGTCTATTGATGTTTTCCTTCGGTGTACTTCTTTCTAAAGCATAGTTACCAAGAGGTGGTTGTGAACAACAGCCAACAAGCTGGGGTGACTCCTCACCCATTTGGGGCTGGCACTGGGATTAAAGACCAACACAAGCGTGACCTTCAAGAAGCCTGGGCCCAACCCTTTCTGCCAGGGGCACAGCAGGAATGAGGGCTGTCATAAGACGCTCTTAAGTCCTTGCTTTTCTTAGTTAAGTGCTATAAGGAAAGTGACTGATGGTAAATTATAGAAAAATACACCCTTCCACCTTCCGACAGCTTTGTTAGTTCAAATTCTGGGTTTTCTGCCTCCAAATACCAACTTTGTAGGTATGTTTATAAATACCGACCAGTAAAAATGTAAAAAAGAAAAAAACATTTTTTTCATGTTTGCTACACTTTAAGTGAACAACTTAAAAACTGTTTCATTGATTTGAATTCTGTTTTTCAAAGCAGCTTGGAGATAGAGCTATCGCCTAAGATTTATTTATTTATTTATTTTCTCAGCCCTAGGTCTGCTGAGCATAGTGTTTGAAATCTGCAAGGCTTATTTGAAATCTGGCCTTCATTCTGTGTAAACAGGACAATAAGTGGAAAGGTCACTGCCCAAGAACACTAATGATCGACTACCAGATTGGGACAGGGGTGCATGCACATCTCTGTATTCAC
>NW_011912951.1:0-2326 GCF_000151845.1 Pteropus vampyrus | reverse complement strand
GTTTCAGGTGTGTGCCATAATGATTCAATATTTGGATATATGGTGAAATGGTCCCCACAGTAAGTTTAGTTAACATCCATCCCCACAGGAAGTTACAAATTTTTCGTCTTGTGATGAAAACTTTTAAGATCTATTGTCTTAGCAACTTTCAAATATACAACACAGTATGGTTAATGGTCACCACACTGTACATTACGTCCTAGGGTTTATTAATCTTATAACTGGACCCCCTTTACCCAGTTCACCCCTCCGCCACCTCTGGCAACCAGTGATCTCTTCTCTGTGTCTCAGTTTGGTTTTGTTTGTTTGCTTGTTTGTTTTTTTAGATTCCACGTGTAAATGAGATCATATGGTATTTATCTTTCTCTGTCTGACTTATTTCACTTCATATAATCCCTCAAGTTCCAACCACATTGTTGCAAATGACAAGACTTTATTTTTTATGGACGAATAATATTCCATTGTGCGTGTATATGCATGCATGCATGTATGTATGTATGTATGCATGTATGTGTTTATGTATGAGTGTGTGTGTGTATGTATGTATATATACCACAGATTCTTTAACCATTCATCTACCAGTGGACACTTAGGTTGCCTCCATATCTTGACTATCGTAAACAATGCTGCAATGAACATGGAGGTGGATGTATCTTTTCGAGTTAGTATTTTTGTTTTCTTTAAATAAATACCCAGAAGTAGAATTGCTGGGTCATATGGTAGCTCTATTTTTAATTTCTTGAGGAACCTCCATGCCATTTTACATAGCAGCCGCCCCAATTTACATTCCCACGAACTGCGGACAAGGGTTCCCTTTTCTTCACATCCTTGTCAACACTTGTTATCTCCTGCCTTTTGGATAATAGTCATTCTGTCAGGTATGAGGTGATATCTTACTGTGGTTTTGATTTGCATTTTTCTGATGATTAGTGGTGTAGAGTATCTTTTATGTACCCATTGGCCATCTGTATGTCTTCTCTGGGAAAAAAAAAAAGTCTATTCAGATCCGCTGCCCATTTTGTAATCGGTTCGTTTGTTTTCTTTGGTTATTGAGCTACAGTTTCCTTTTGGGGGCATTGAAAATATTTGGAACTGGATATTGTTGACGGTTGCACAACATTGGAAAGGTACTAAGTGCCACTACGTCGCTCACTTCCAAATGGATAATTTTATGTTATGTGAATTTCACTTCAATCAAAAGAAAAGGGAAAAAAGTCCGAACGTTCTCATGAAATTAAAACTCTTAGAGAGCCGAGGTGCAGCCTGATGCGTGTGGCGCAGTCCTAAGTGAACAGGAGTCAGCCTACCAGCACACTGCGAGCCCGGGCACCTGGCAGGGGCGGAGTGATGTCGGAGGCCTGAGCACGTGGACGGGCACGTGTGTGAAATGGGAACGACAGGTCCTCTATGAAAAATGGGGGAGAATATTTGTGAAGGTCCACATCCTAGAAGTTAATTCCCCTCCCGCGAAGGTTCAAAGTCTTCAGCATTTCCCCCAACCCGTGCAAGCATGCATGCCCTCACACGTGCACACCTGTCTTAGCATGACAACAGAGAGCAGGGGCCACCCCTGGGTGGCAGCAGGCAGCAGCAGCAGATCGTGTTACGGAGTCCACGACGGATAGGGGGCAGCATGAGGTTCCCTGAGATTTTCATTTATAGGTTTGTGCCTTCACCAACATATATAACTACTTATATCAATCTGACTCATAAAAACATCTATTTTTAAAAAGTCTGATCTTTAAGGAATTAGAAAAAGAATGAGACTTTCCATAGTGCGTATGTATCAACTTTGACCCAGGGGAGATGTCAGATAAGCATGGGACATGGGCTGGAGCGGATCAAAGGTCATAAGAGAACCAGCTGAGAAAAAGAACACAGAGGACTCGGAAAAAGGCCAAGCCTTTCCCTCAGCCTCACCAAACCGAGAAGTGCACTGGTGGCTTAAGAAAAGTTCACAGCAGAACTTCCCAGCAATAACTCTAAGCGTACGTGTTTGTTCAAAACACTACAGATAAGATCGCACTCTCACTATGACCTTGTCGGCACACCACCTCGCACCTGTATCTACACGTGGATGTGCATATTCGTGGAAGTAAGTCTTAGGTTCTCGCCACGGTGCCGTGCTGGAGACAACTGATCAGCAAGGCTTCCGTCCTTCATGCCACAGGGTGCAGCTGTCGATTTTCGATGAATCCTCTGCCTTTTTAAAGGCTCAGGTTTAAAGAACCTCTTTAATTACTGCTGGTGAAGCAAACTAGAAGCACAGAGATCTAAGTGACGATTTCTGATGGGTGTTACCCCTGTGCAATGGTGTCCAAGCATA
>NW_011912950.1:0-2308 GCF_000151845.1 Pteropus vampyrus | reverse complement strand
GTAATAACAAAATAGTAAGTATGAAAGGTAAAGAATGTGTTAACTAACCTTATTGTGGTAAGCATTTCGGACTACATTTGTATATCGAATCACTTTAAGGTACATCTTAAACCTACACAAGGTGCGTCTTAAACTTATACATTGTTATATGTCAATTAGGTCTCAACAAAGATGGGAAAAAAAAAAAAGCCTCAGGAACAGGTAAGAGGTATACTTAGACTCTATAAAAGTGAGGAAGATTCAAGCCAGCTACCCGTGAATCCAAGAGGTCAGGGATCTGTCAGTGCCACGGATAGTTCCATGGCTCAAATGGTTTCTCTCAGTCTTTAATTCCAGAAGGCCAAAAATTATACCTAGTTTCAATACAATGAGATTTATACTTGGTGGACATTTTATAGACATCTGGAAATAATAAGTATCTCAATTACTGGTGACATAGAGGATAGCCATGTGCTCTGTATCATGGCCAACATAAGGTAATTGCTACCATTATCAGCATAAGCATAATCATTAGCATCACCATCACCATCTCTGCTCTCATGAGGAATTGTAAAGGGGTCATTAACTTACAAAAATCTATTAAGTCCAAGCAGAATGAAGAGGACGTCCTCATGGAGGAGGGGCACAGCAGCCGGGGAAGGATGAAGAGAGTGTCCGTGCTGGGAGTGGGGCAGAAATATGAAGTGGTGACTTAGTGTGGAGAGAGAGAACCCAGATGGGCAGCCTGGAGGTGACTACCAGATCCTGAGCAGGACAAAGAGGGCATTTCCACAGAGGGGTGGCCTCGGAGTGTAAGGGCCCTCCACTGTGTAAGCGGGATGTCCTGCTGAGGGCATTGAGAGGTGACAAAAGAGGGGCTGTCAGAGCCTTAGCAGGATGGGGGCATCCATTCAGAGGGGTGAGTCAGTATGGCTTGTCAAATCCCAAATAGGGTGAGGAGGCTATTTCCCCAGAAGGGTGCCTCAGTGTGGGGTATCACAGCCCAAGGACGGCAAGGCAGGTGTCACTGCACCAAGGGCAGCCTGGCATAGAAATCTGGGGCCTACGCAGGGTGAGGTCACGTATGCAGAGATGGGGGTTGGGGATGGGGGTAAAGACTGGTATGGATGTCAGAGGCCAAACACAGAACTCAAGGTTCCTTAAGTGAAGCCTATGGTGCTGGACTGTAATTGGTGATCTCAGTGTGAATTGCATGGCTTTCGATATGTAGATATAGAAATAAATACAAATGTAAATATGTATGTGATATAAGATACACATATATATTACTAGAAAAATAATACTCAAAAGAAATAATAATACTCATATGTCTTCCCTCTAGGAAAACTGGTGTAAGCCATGAAAGATATTTAGTATGGTTTATACTGCACTAGTATAAAATTGAAACGTCAAAATTTTACATTTTCTTTCATATTTTATAACAATATGAAATTAATATATTAATAAGACTATCTATATCAAAAGTAAACAATATATTTTCAAAAATTATCCATGTAGAATATTAACAGGGACAAAATGGATTATGAAAACAATGAACTGTGGATTCTCACCAAAGAAAAACCAAATTAAACTATTTTTAGAGAAAAAAATAGGTAAAAGGTGAAAGTAGTCATGGTGATGGTGGTAGCAAAGTGACGGTGATGACGATATTAGCATCGTCTGTCCTGAGTGCACACGAAGTCCCAGGTACTGTGTAACTACTTTACGCTAATTAAATCCTAAAGACACTTGCACTAAAACATTAGGCCAATGATGATTTCAGTTAAATTTATCAACACCTTGAGTTTCAAACTTCCTTTCTTAAACTTTAAAATGGCAATAATAATTCTCTTATGCCACAAAACAGGCTATTCGAAGATTACTTCTGATTCAAATTTTGAATGTTATGAATAATGTAATGACAAGTGAAATAGCAAAATACCATTTATATGTTCATTAAAATATGAATATAGGATATGTCTGAGTCTTAACGGGCCTTCATAGTGAATTCTCTAGCTACGTGAGTTATTTCACCTGTTATTACTGCTGTTTTTGTATATATCCTCATAGAGCATTCAAAGCAGTTCCTAGGAAATGAAATGTTAACGGCTAGAGATAGTTTTGCTTATTTCACTCTATCGTGATGTGTATTATTCTGGAACGAATTTTTAAACACTATTTTTGTTCCCTATCTATGCCATTTCAGTGTGAAATTCAAGACAGCCCAGTTGGGACTACATTCTGAAGATGGCCTCGACGACTGCTAACGGGCCACTTGGCATATTTTCCAAAATTTGGGTTCCTGAAAGACCAGCGAGGCCCAGGAAAT
>NW_011912949.1:0-3108 GCF_000151845.1 Pteropus vampyrus | reverse complement strand
TGTTGGTGTGTCTTTGTGTATGTGCATGTGTGTATATGTGTGAGTATTTTATTGATCATTGTGATCAACTGCAGTAACTCTATTGCTTTCTATCCAGTGCTTTTTGATACCCTTTCTTTGGCAAGTTCAGTGTTTTTAGAAGCAATACTTCTCTTCCCTGTGGTCCTTGGGGTTGGTAGTCACAGAGCACTGCTCTCCTCTGACACAGGGATGAAAATTGAGACCTGGGCCTGGCTGGTCATAGGGATTGATTAGTCAGAAGGAAGGATTTGTAGAATATTATCTAGATTGGTGCACTCACCAACATTTCAACATCTGCTTCCTTTTCTTTCCTTTGCTGTGGAGTTTGGAATACTAAACTTTCCTAGATACCTTTGCAGTAGGGGTAGGCATGTGACCCTATTCTGCCAGTAAAAAGTAAACAGAAGTCTGCTGAGGGTTTTGGTCAAACCTTTGCTTTCCTGATTCAGATGCTGCTGCTTCTTTCTTCTCATTCTGTCCCAGAGATGTGTTCGCTCAAGCAGCAGTTGCCACCTTTAGACCACAAGGAAGCCTGAGAGAACTGCTGTACCTGTGAACTGAGGCCAGCAGCTGCCTGCTTTGAGGACTTATTGTGGTGTGAGATAGAAACCTAAAACTCTGTGTGTTGAAACAGATATTAGTTGAGTTAACTGTCACATACCTCTAAATGCAAACCCTAATTCAACATGTGTCTCGAGCTGGAACAATCACTTCCTCCTCAGACTTCTATGTGGCAGCTAAAGGGAAAGACAGCCTCTCCTGGTGTTGCTCAGTTGGAAGGATGGGCATCTGGGCTTCCAGGGGCTGCTTCACCTACCCTGGGAGAAGGGTTTAGTCAAAGAACAAAATTAAGGAGTGACAAGCCTTGGAGAGGATGGCAGAGCCTGATGAGTTCTGGGATCCAGTCTTGTCTGAAGCCAGGCGCTCTGGATTTATAATGTTTTCTTCTTGCCCTGTGTGATTTTCAGTTACGTTTCTCTCAATTGCAACCAACAGACTTCTGACTAATAGTGTCTATAAGTGACTTACTCTGTTCCACTCATATTTATGCCTCCGTTCCACAGAGATATCCATGGTTTGCAGTTTGATATGTGTCAAGTTTATTGTGAGATACACACACACTGTATATATATACATAGGTAGTTTTTATTTAAAATTATACTTTATGTATTTTTGTGTATCTTTTCTTAATAACACATTTTAAATATCTTCCCATTTTAACACGTACCTCATTCTTTTTAACAGATGCATAATATTTCATGGTATGATTTTAGCAAGAATTTGTTTAATCGTATTTCTCTTGATGGGCACTTTGATTGTTTTCATATTTCTCTGACTATATATGAATATTACAGCAAACTTTCTTGCAAGAATTCCTTGTGCAAATGTGCAAGTATTTTCTAGGATGAATTTCTATAAGTGGAATTGAGGGTGTCAAAGGATTTGTAGATTTTGAAATTTTAATAGATACAGGTCAATTTATGTGCACAAAAATTATGTTGATTTTTCACTCCCACTTATCTCCATGAAAAATAAATTGATTTAAAAAATTTTGTCGAGCCTATGGTAAAAAATTTGTCACATTGTTTTAATTGGCATTTTTTTTGACTATTGATGAAGTTGAGCTTATTTTAAAATATTTACTGAACATTTATAGTTGTTTTGTGAATTGCTTTTTCATATTTTTGCACATTTTTCTGAGTTTGTTTTTTTCTTTTTTTATTACAATGTTATTGACTATATTTCCTATGTTGTACTTTTCATCCCTGTGACTATTTTGTAACTACCAATTTGTAGTTCTTAATCCCTTCATCTTTTTCACCCAGCCCCCAACCTCCCTCCCATCTGGAAACCATCAGTTTGTTCTCTGTGTCTGTGAGTTTGTTTCTGTTTTGTTTGCTTATTTTGTTTTTTGATTCCACATATAAGTGAAATCATGCAGTATTTGTCTTTCTCTGTGTGACTTATTTCACTTACTATAATAACCTCTAGATCCACTCATGTTGTCGCAAAATGGTAAGATTTCATTATTTTTTATGGCCAAGTAATCTTCCTTTGTATATATGTCCTTTTTCTTTATTACTTTGTAAGACCTCTTTGTGTATTAAGGGATGTATTAATTTTCTTAATGGCTGTGAGCATTAAGAAAATTAATACATAATTTCTTCCAGGTTTTTTTGGGGAGGCTGTTTTTTATTTTCATTTTAGACTTTGTAAAAATTAGGCCTAAAATGGGTTTTTATAGTTTTTATAGTTTCAGAGTTTTGTGGCAATTTTGAGCAACTTATTACACTAGTACCCATGCAGATGCTCCACTTGTATATTTTGTATCAATAAGCATAACTGATTATTTACTATGTTCAAGAGTAGTTTTTAGTTAGCATAATTTTTTTTTATTGTTATTATGGTAGAATATACATAACATAATACTTACAGTTTTAACCATTCTTAAATGTATAGTTCAGTAGCATTAAGTACGTCTACAGTGTTGTGCAAAGAGCACAGAATAATACAACATTTATCCTTTTGTGATTAGCTTATTTTACTTAGCATTATAATTAAACATAATTATTATTATGTTTAAGTTTCATTCATGTTATCGCATATGTCTTAACTTCTTTCCTTTTTATGGCTATATAATATTCTATTTCCTCACCACAAAAATTAAAAGGTGAGGTGATGGAGGTGTTAATTAACTTGATTGTGGTAATCATTTCACAGTATATATATTACATCATTACGCTGTGTTGTAAAACATATAGTTTCATTTGTCAATTATACCTCAATAAACCTGGAAAAAAGAAAGATTTTGTTTAAAGATCCATGCATAAAAATATTCCATTGTATGTATATATCATATTTTATCTACTCAGCTGTCAATGGATACTTGGGTTGCTTCCACCTTTTAGCTACTGGGAATAGCGATGCTATGAACATGTGTGTACAAATATCTTCTCAGAGTCCTTGAATCACCTTCTTTTTCTGGATGCTGCTTCCACCTGATGCTGCTACCTTTACTAGTTCCTTTGCTTTCTGGAGTCTGAGTTGAGGCCCTGGATCTGTCTGGCATTCACAGCCTAAGTGCTG
>NW_011912948.1:0-3294 GCF_000151845.1 Pteropus vampyrus | reverse complement strand
AGCCAAGCACAAAAATGACTAAAATATGCCCTGCCCTTGATGTGCTCCCCATAAAAGCAGAGAGGTACGGAAATGCTCTGGGCCGAGGAGAGTGAAGTCGGAACGGGAGGACATCCCTGACGTGACGTTAGAGCATGACACCGCTCAAACCGAATCCAGCCTTTTCTTTTTCTTTTCTTTTTTTTTTATTTTTTAGGCAAGGCAACCCTTGGTTGACCTCACAGATTGCAAGGACCTTGTTAGTTTACAATCCCTTATTTTTTTATTTTTTAGGCAAGGCAACCCTTGGTTGACCTCACAGATTGCAAGGACCTTGTCAGTTTACAATCCCTTATTTTTTATTTTATACGCCTACAGCACCTGGTCTTCCTAAGTGGTCTCCCATCCAAGTACGAACCAGGCCCGACCCTGCTTAGCTTCTGAGATCAGACAGGGATCGGGCTTGTTCAGGGTGGCGTGGCTGTAGACGAGCCTTTTCTGAATTATTTCTCTAATTTCCTTTCGTAACAAACAACTCTCCAGCCGATATGCCTCTACACTTTTGCTAAATTTTCAGTATGCATTCGGTTGTATTTTAACCACAGGAACACATACTCCTGCTATTAGGAAAATGTGCTTGGAGACTACAGAGCGGAAGAATAACGCAGATAGAGAAATTCTAAAATCATATTTAAATGCCTGATAGTGAAAATTTACATAGGTTTTCAGTCATCAGAAAGGAAAAGTCTGACAGTAAAAAAAAGCAATAACATCGATAATGTGCTTTAGAGACAGATTTCGATTATTTAAATTCTGTAAATGAAGTTGCTGAAGTTAGAAAGATATACTGACTTTACTAATTTTATATGCATGGGACACAGGAAAGAAGAATTTTGTGTGTATATATATATATATATAGATATATATAGATATAGATATTTAGTCATCATAGGCTCTGGACTTTAATTTAGCGAACTCTTTAAGTGACAAACTATAGAAAACTTTTATATTCAGTGAGAAAAAGACAGAAAAGGAGCCATGTGAGCATGAAGTTACCCAGGATTTATTATATTGGAAAGGACTGCACATTAATGGACAAGTGTGAAAAATTCGGGTGGATCCCAAGTGACAGAATGGTTTAAGAGAAATCTAAGCTCTTAAAGCTTCATAAACTGAGTAATAACAAAACATAGGAGCTGTGAAGCTTAAGGGAGTTAATCTAGGGTCATGTATAGAAATTTTTAGCAGAAAAGGACATATAAATAGCTAATTTCTCATCTTTGATTGAAAAAAGATTACCATGGAATTCAAACTCTTGTATAGATTTACTAAAAGACTGTTAATTTCATTGTATTAGTTAGTACATATCGGATTTTGATTTTATTGATATAAAAGAATAAGGCCTCAAAAGAATATTGGTAAATATTGAGCCAAGCCTATTAAGGCACAAATTAAATGCAATATATCATAACATAGACTTTAATATATCTTCATATATATGTATACATAGGAAGCCATATACACGAACCTATGTAGCTTTGCATATATACATATAAATGCCAAAATTAAAAACAGGATCATCAAAATATTACTTTCAAAATATTTAGCATAAATCCAATGAAATTTTGAGATATGAATAATATGTTTCTCAACTAGATCTCTTCACTATATTTGCTCATTTCTCTCCTAATTTTATCACCGGTAGTTTTGGTAAAACAAAGAAATATACATTATTTTCTCATTTCACTTCCTTATTGCCAACAAATGAAGGTATAAGATTTGTTTTCAAATAATTTCACATAACTGAAACTATAAATATAGCAAGGAAAGATGGAACGCTGCTATGAGCTGTAATAGTGGTAAGATAAGTAGCTTAATATTGATGCGGCTAACAAAATTACTGGTTTAGTATCTATAACAATAGGGATTTTTTTCTTTTTGCGCGTTTGTTTTATTTTGCTTTATGGTTTGTTTGCTTTTTCTCCTCTATTCTTGAAATCTTTCTCAGATCCAACTATTGGTAGTAAGCGTGAATTTTCACACTTAACATCCACAGAATTCTTCTACTAGGAATGGTTCTATCTTCGTTTCTCTATATGGAATTCAGGTCAGTAGAGAAAATTTGTTTTTTGTTTGCTGTTTCTTTGATAAAGAGCCAATTTAACATTGCTTAATTTAAGGATTATAACACTGTATTCCATTCTCATGGTATCTGGTGCTGGCTCTGATGGCTGGCAATCATTTCTATAGTCACAGCTTTAGATGTCTCACACCCCTCAAAATAAGTACCACTCTGATGTTTGAGTTGTGCTTGCTCGTAAATAGCACACATCTGATTTGGCCTTCCTGTTGCCTTGTGCAGCCTCCTCACCACCCAGGCACACAGAAACCTTCGTGCCAAATCCACACCATCTCAGGCCCAAGAGGAGCTTCTCGGAAACATCACGCTTCCACCCCGTGCGCCCTTTTCCCCGTGTCAGGGTTGCTGGACACGTCTCCAAGGCTTCTGCCAACAACCTCTAGCCAAGCTGCAAAATCCCAGGAACTTAAACGCCCTCCATTTCCTACTTGCTTCTTCAAAAGCTCCCATCAAAGTTTGCTCTCCCCTCTTGCAACAAGAGACTCACTTACCTCTCATCCTGCATTGGGGCAGCATTTGTGCTTCCTACTCGTTTTATACAGTCTCCAATGGTTTTTTTTATCTCATACCTGGTGATTTTTTTTTTCTTAACTTTTTGAACTATAACTGAAGTACACTAAACTGCACATATTCAAAGTAGATTATTTGACCAGTGTTGGAACAGGTTTACACCCATTAAAAACCAACATTTGTCTAAATAGCCCATCCATAACGTAGTCTCTTTATCTTGTTGGTCACGAGATTCATTCTGAGAACAGAACCCATCACTGACTCTCGGCTATTAGATCCACAAGGTTAATGCTCTGTGCATCATCCCATCTAGACCGTGTGAACACATCTGCAGAAAATCGTTCAAGTTCTTAACTTACAACTGCCTGGGTCTTACCCTTTGGGCAAATAATCCGCAATGAAAGCATTACCTAAAATGAACTGGACAGCTGAACACATATGTTCTCGGTGTAATCACAGCACACCTATGTGTTCCTTCCCATATGGAAGAAATATGTCAAAGGGAGCAAATCTACTTAATATTTCTATGATCAAAAGATAAATAGAGCCAAGTGTTAAACAAGTTTCTTCTGCATGGAATTATTTCCCAACCAGTTCTGCTAAGGTTAAGTACAAGTTCTTCATGTCTGGGGCTGATTCGTTAATTTTTTGCTTTTGTTCTCCTA
>NW_011912947.1:0-2243 GCF_000151845.1 Pteropus vampyrus | reverse complement strand
TCCTGCCTGTTTAGAAGTTTGCTTTTTCATTAGAGGGTAATGGTTAAATACACGGACTCCTGAGTCAGAGCTACAAACTTTTTTTTTTTTTTTTTTGCCAGGAGCCGCATGTAACTTGTAGCTGTGTAAACAAACTATCTGCATTCAGTTTCCTGCTTCTTACCTAGAGACACTAGTATCTGCCTCATTGTTGTCATGATGATGAAATGAGTTATGACAGTAAGACCACTTTAATGGGGTAGTCAGGCCTGCCTCTATACCTTGCCACTCTTGCGTGGTGTTGGCCTGGGATCATTTTCAGAAGGATTCTGTCTCAGAATTGCTCTGAGGGGTGAGCGATGGGGCACGGGGACATCACATGCAGCTGGCCAGAGGGGTCATTACTTATATTAACAGAAAAGCAGATGAGACAGTCCTTGTGATAAGAAAGCCTCCAAAGAACTTGCAATGTGCTCCAGAAGAGAATGTCAGCTTTAGATGCCATCCAGGCCACTTCTAGATGATGATGGTGCCAGGCAAGAACCATCCTGTGTCCGACTGTCCCCTCTCTTCCTATCCCCTGCCCCAACACTACAGGATCAGAAATCACATTTGAGTCTTGCTAAGGGGAAGCATTCCAAGTCTTGGAAAGGGATAAAATACCTTCCTTTCCTTTTGCCATTGTCTTCTGGCTCAAAGTAGATGGAGCCAGACAAGTTTGGGAAGAAGCTTGTTTAAGTGAAGTTCGCAGTTTTGAGTATGACACGAGACAGGAGAATGTCCTTGGGACAAGATGTAACTTCCTGTTATTCAAGAGTAACCCCAATAGTTTTCGGTTTTACCCACAATTTCATTCAGTGTTAGGGAGAAAGGAGGGTTGTGGGAAAAGATATGGTTGCTATGTGATGGTACCTTTCCATTTTCCACTTAATAGTTAGATGTCCCAGTTTTTAAGAATGATGAAGGTGCCACTGATACTTTTATTGATATTGCTGATACTTTCAATGAATCTTAAACATGAGTTTATATGAGTTGGATGAGTAAGTGGCCTATAATTTAAAGAGGTACTTATATGAATTCATCATCAATTTATAACACTACTTTGGTTAACTGAACTGTTTTTCTGAGTAGTTGACCTAATTCTCCTGGCTTTCAGTGCTAGCCCTGATATTCTAGGGAAACTATGTTTCCCAGGTTCCCTTGCCAACGAGGTTCTGGTTTGGTTCTGCCAGTTAGAGGCATTCCCAAGAGATTTAGATGACAGAGGAGAAGCCTCCATCATGCTGGCCGTGGTAGCCAACATGCGCTTCAGCAAGTAAGTACTTACAGGTAGGATTTCTTATGGTCTCCCTGGTGTCAGATCCTGTTTTGGAGAACCTTACACAATTTTGGGGATCCTCTTTAAGAAGAACAGAAACATATTTATTCAAAATTACCTATAAAATGGAGTGTTTATTTAGCAGAGGCAAAGAAATCACAGCAAATTTATATAACTAGACATAAAATTCTTAATTCATGCATTCATGCTTCAGTAATTTGTAGAAATTGTCCACTGCCTTCTAAAGTTGGATTTATTTATGGACTACATGGAGGCCAGTCTGATTTTATTGTCTTCCTAGGTACTTTGATCATTTTGTGCTTGGCTGCTCAAACAATTTTCATTGTCTTTGAAGTGTGCAGACTTGCCTACACTGTTCCTGATGTTTGCTATTCTTAGTTTTCCTTGGGACATGACAAACCTTTCAGTATACCTTCAAGATTTTCTTCCCTTTTAGGAGTATTTTTTCTTCAATTATATCTCTACATAATAGCGTTTTGCTCTGTTGTTTATTTCCCCCCTTTGGGTAGCAAGTTATGCATGTATCATCCCTCAATAACTATTTTTAATTCTTTTAAAACATTACTAGCATTTCATTTTAGTCACTTCCTCACTTCCTCTTTGCATCTTTTTCTGTATCTTCACTGTGTCTGTTCTGTGTGATTCTTCTAATTCTGCTTTGACCTCCCTCCGTGTTCTGTTACCACCTCAGTCTTCCTTCCCCATTCTCTAACTCTGCTAGTCATGTCTCATTCCTTATTTTTCCCCCATCTGCACGCTGAGCTCTTCCATCTCTGCACTGTGCTCTTGTTTCATAGATGCAGTTGCTTTTCTGTGTTTTAAAAATTCACGGTAAAATTGGTGACAATTTTTGTCTGCTACATGGCCAAAGGTTTCTAGTCAAGGGTTATTTCTTATTTTTCTTGTTTCTTTCTTTCTTTCTTTC
>NW_011912946.1:0-4781 GCF_000151845.1 Pteropus vampyrus | reverse complement strand
CGCTGGTCTTGTCTCACACAATCAGATACCTAGCCTGCAACCCAACAATTCCATTCCTAGGGATTTACCTGAGGGGGAAAAAAACATTTCTTTACAAATAGGCTTTTATAAAAATAGTCATAACAGCTTCATTCAGAAGAGACCAAAATTAGAAACAATCACATCCATCAATATGAACATGAATAAACCATGGGATACTACTCAGCTCTGAAAAAGAAACGAACTACTGATGCATGCGGCAGCATGGGTGAGTCTCAAAAACATGCTACGCAAAAGGAGCCAGACGCAAAAGCGCACGTACAGCATAATTCCGTTTATATGAAGCTCTGTAGTGGGAAAAAAATCACGACAGTGTTTGCCTCTGTGAGGGTAGAGGCTGACTGGGAAGGTGCATGAGGGAACTTTCTGGGGCTGATAGTGATGTTCTATACCTTGACAGGGGTCTGGGTTATGTAGGCATTTGCGTTTGCCAAAACTCAGTGAATATGCACTAAAGATACATGTACTTTCTTAGTTTTCTTTTGCATCAAGAGAAAAAACTGTGAACAAAATGGAGCTTTCATTAATGATAACTTTACTGAAGAATATAGGAGGGAGTATGCTAATGTCTGAAATTTACTTTGAAATGCGTCCAAAAATAAAATGACTTGATGGATGGGTAGAAGGATGGGCAGATGTGATAAAGCAAGTAAAGTGGTCATTGAGAATCTAGGTGAGAGGTATATGAGCGTTCACTATAAACTTCTTTCAAATTTGCATTATGTTTAAAATTTTTCATAATAAAATGTTATGGAAAAAAGTAAAAAAAAAAAAAACAAAACCAAGAAATTCTATGACTAAGTGAAGGATAAAAAGAAGAGCAACATCCCTAAAATGATAAGTTACAGAACTGCAATGACGACGCCATGTCATATTTGCACGACTGGCTGAAGCTATGCTATCACATACACTGTCACTTGGACCTCACGACAGATGCCCTTATGGCACACAAAAGTCATATGTTAGTATCCTTTTATAGTTGAGAAAACTAAAGCAGAAAGATAAATGTGCCAAAGTCATGCACAGTATCTCCCATGGTCCTTTCTCCCCACTTCAGCCAAAGTAACCTTTCTATATGCTACACTCGCACATATACGCACACCCCTCACTGCTTAAAAATCCTTTAATGACTTCTCACTGCTGATAGAAGGAAGCCCAACATATTTAATGTGGTTTATAAGCATCGTACAATCTGGCAAGCCAATCTCAGCAGGAGCTTGCATCTCTGTTGCTACCGCCACACTGGCCTTTTCATAGTTCCTCCTCTACACCATGTTCTTTTACCACCTCAGGGCCTTTGCACATGCTTTTCCCATGACTACTTGCACAGTTAAACCCAACTCATTTTTTCAGATCTTAGTTTAAATATTACTTCTTAAAGGAAGCCTCTCCCTCTTCTCCCCTTTACCACTACCCGGGCTGGATTAGGTCTGCCTGTCACACGCCCACTCATCTAGGCATGCCACTCTAAGTAAATGGCACCCTCACCCGCTCGGCCGTTCAGACCAAGACCTGGGAATCACTCTTACCTCCTCTCTTTCTCTCACACCTGACGTCCAATCTATCAGCAAATTCTATTGGCTCCACTTTCAAACTATTTCCTGACGATAGCCTTAATGTGGCCACTTCTCACTCCCTTAAACCAAGCAGTCACGATCTCGCACCTGCAACACGGAAGTGGTCTCCAGTTTGGTTTTCCTGCTTCCGCTTTTGACCTATTTTCCTCCATGACCTGTTTTCAGTGCAGAAGCCAGAATGACCCTTCAAAACACAAGTCACATCACTCCTCACGCCCTGTTTCATTCAGTGGAAGCCGAACTCCTTACGATGGGCTGCTGGGCTCTCCCTAGCCTGGCCTCCCCACCGCCTCCCCCATCTCACCCCCGCCCGTTCGTCCATGCCCATTCTGCTCCAGCCTGCATTAGTCTTGTTCCCCAAACACGCCAGGCATTTTCCTGACTTAAGGTCTTTGTGTTTGCGGCTTCCTCTGCCTGGAACACTCTTTCTATCGACTGTTGCAGGTTTTGTTCAAATACCACACTTCCTCGGAGAGGCTGTCCTTGACCATTGTATCTAAAATACTACCTCTAGTCGCTCTCTATCTCCTGGGCTTACTTGATTATTTCTCATAGAATTTAGCACTAAATGATATTAAATCACATTGTCGGTTTTCTTATTTGTTAATGTGCTTCGTGCCTGTCTCCTAATCTGGAATATAAGTTCTGTGAGAGCCGAGATTTGCCGTTTTGTTAACTACCATATCCGCAGCTCCTAGCAGTCACTCTGTAAACATTTATTGAATAAATGAATGTCTCACTATATTTTTTGGTCGCAGAACTTAGCACTAGTTACATTTCTAAATTTGTGCAAATATTTTATTCACGTTTGCCTCCCAGATAGACTGGAAGCCCCGCAAGGGCAGGAATCATGTCAGTTTTGCCCCCAGGAGAAACCTAAGTATCTAGCATAGCTCCTGGTACAGAGTGGGCTGAAAAATACATATGGACTAAAATGAGCGAATGAGTGAGTGAATGAATAAATGAATGAATGAATGAATGAAGGCATGAACAGAAAATGAACACGCGCTCTCCTGCAGCTGTGCCCGAACCCAACAGCATTCCTCCCAGGGTATATGCCAGGGCGTTCCAGAAATGGGATGAACGTGCACAAGAGAGAAGAGAGAAGTGAGGTTGGGGCTCACTGTAGGACCTTACCTCTCTGCCTGATTAGAGAAAGTGGTGCTGGACGCCAGCCTAGGAAAGAAAGCAAACAGAGTCACGTGATTACCTCGGGTCTCCACGATGAAATGAATGAGTGCTGCCACAGGACCCACTGTGGCTCCGGTTTAGATCCTGAGACCTGTCAAACTGTTGACAACTGCCCTGACCAGGAAAAGAGGGCCCATGCAGTGGTCAGTCTCCAGGGTCCAACGTAACCTCATCCCTGAGACCTGATTTCTGCATCAAATCGGATATTTCCATGGACATGCACACAGTTAAGTTAGTTTAATATCACCCAGCCAATCTACAAAATGGCTTCTGCAGCCAGGTTAGACGGAGAGCAGAGAAGCATCTGACCCAGTCCATCTCCATATTGACTCAGCTCAAAATTCATTTCTTTGTACGCAACTCCTGAAACCTAACCACAAACAAACCACAAATTGTAAAGGCCTCTTATAAGATAGTAAAAGAGGTAATTGGAGTATTTGTCAGCTAGTTGTTGGGCTGAAAGGACATATTGAGAAATGTAGTAGGTTAAGTAATCAACATATAACACATAATTTTTGAAAAGTATAATTACATGGTCCTATGCACATGGAAATATCCCGTATGTATACAAGGAAAGAGCACGTGCTAAACCAGTGTTTAGAAAAACATGTCTTCATCAGCAAGATATTGAAGAAACAAAGGGAATGCTACAAATTTATTTGCTTTAGACAACAAGAGAGTGAGCTTAGCCAAGATCGCCTTTGGAGAAGAACAGAAGGCCCTACAATCGCTAACCCCAGACACCATGTCCATTTGCTTTGGTCACGGGCCCTCTCATGCTAATGACACTACAGGGAACAAACACTGGCAAATGAAATAAACAGTAATTAAGGGTGTAGCAAATGTGATCTTGAAGCCTGTACCTAGAAAAAGGGGTGGGCAGATCTTAAGTAGAGAGCGCAGTACAAAGTCGCATGGGGCGGCTTGGGCGCTCAACGAAAGGCTTACACTGAAGTTACATACCTTTAGATCACCTGGAAATAGCTCCTATGGGACGAGCATAAATAAACCAAGTGTCCGTACGTCTACATTCCCTCAAGTTGAAATGAGTTGTGTGAAGAAGCCCTGAGTCGCGGGACGGCTGAACCTGTTCTTTTGGCGAGTCTGGTGGTTAGGCTTACGCTGCTGAGAATTCCGGAAGCTCGCTTTAAATGTTCTCTCCCTGTCTCTTGCTAGGCTATCTAAAGAAGGGGAAGATTTAAATATATGTATATGACGTATGTAAAAATGTATCTGCTGCTGTTTTTTTCTCCTTTGTTTTTCTTCGAAGCTCCTGTATTTCCATCCTAACAGTTGGCAATGTTCAAACATGGTTTATTCTCTCTTAATGTTAAAACAAAAACAAGACAAAAACATAACAAAATAATAAAACCCTTCTATATATCGATTATAACTTAGATTAGCTATTTCAAGGACATGGTAACAGATCAGAACAAGAATTCCATCTGTTCCAAAACCGAGAAGTATTGACAGTAGGAATCGTGACCATGAATTAATAAAAACTCTCTATTCCACATATATTGCTGATAGTTGGTACAAATTTTATTCCATAATTATTAGGATTAGTTTAAAATCAAGGGCTTAAATGAAATAATTCGTCTTTTCTTGTCTTTCCATCTCTTCGTGTTCATTGCTTATTTTTCATATTAGCTATATTTCTAAGTATGGAAGGTAAAATCGTTACGCCATCTCTGACCACATTACTAAGGATACTACAGAAGAGCTGGAGGAGGGGAGTTAAGGAAGTCATAGATTTTTGCGGTCAAGGGGTTTTTAATGTTTTCCTGTTTGTCTTTACACTGAAATCATCTATAGCACTTACCACTTAGTCACATCCTATCTTAGGGCTACCCAGTTATCTGACGCATCACTGTCCTCTTCAACGACTAAGTCACAAAACACTTGAGGGCAAGAGCTAGGTCTGATGCCACAGCCTGAAGCACCTGGCTTTCTGCCAGCGCAGACTGAAAATGT
>NW_011912945.1:0-2044 GCF_000151845.1 Pteropus vampyrus | reverse complement strand
GCTATTCTATGTATTTCAGCCAAAAAAGGGGGATGGTATGAAGAAAGATACTTTCATTCTGCTTTAGAGGTGGCAAGCCTTTTAATCTGGGAGGACAATATTTGTGAGGCAGCATTTCTTATATTTCAGTTTCCAAGTACTTTCGAATGAGCTGAACAATGACAAACAGTATAGGATAAGGTGTGTAAATTACTACAACTCAGCTGTTCCAATTTGAGACTTAACACCTTAAGAAGTTTGTGGGATAGTTATTGGCTGGTCTTACCTTCATTCTTTAGAATTTAGAACATTCTGTAGATCATTACCATGGGATAGTAGTTCCTTTTCCTTGGATAACGACAGGAAATAAAAGAAGAGGTCCATATACTTTTTTTCCCCTAATCATACATTCTCTCTCTCTCTCTCTCTCTTTCTCTCTCTCTCTATATATATAGTTTGTGAAAGTTAAGTATTAATTGTCATCCTTTATTGTCTTCAGTAGAGATGTAAGAACGAATATCAACAGAACTGAATGTTAAGAAATATTACAGTACACATCACATCAGGCTTTTTCAACGTTAGCATTAGTGACATTTTGGGCCTCATGATTCTTTGTTGAGGGGCTGGGGACTATCTCATGCATTGTAGATTTTTAACCAGCATCCCTGGCCTTTACCAGTAACATCCTCCCAGTTGTGACAACCAGAAATGTCTCCACACATCATTGCCAAATATCCCCTGGTGGGTGGGGTGGGGCGGAATCACTCCTTGTTGAGAATTACTTTACATTGTCAGTTTACATCTTCAGAAGTGTCCACAAAAATTATATTCTCATTTTTTAACACCCTCGCCCAAGGTAAGGAGTACAGAAATAGTCTATCGCTGCTCTCATTTTACAAATTAGATGATACTGAGATTAAGTGGCTTGCCCAAGGTCACCTAGTTATGCTCCAAGTTTAGTTCTCTGCTGATACAATACACTACGCATCTATGTCCACAAAGTGTGAAAACATTGTCATATGTCAATTAAAGTCTTGTTATATCTAATGATCTTTTAGAAGTGAGTTTGCAAGCATTGCACATTTTTTAAATTTTATTTTATTATTAGTTTCAAGTATACACTACCTTGGTTAGACATTTGTATAGTTTATGAAACGATCCTCCTGATTACTCTGTCTGCCCTCTGGCTCTGCCCATAGCTGTTACCTTACTGCTGACTACACTCCCTATGCCGTGCTCCCCTTCCCTGTGACCAGCTATCAACTACTAATTTGTACTTCTTTAACCCTTCACCTCGTTCTCCCAGCCCCCAACCCCCCTCCCCTCTGTCTGTCATCAGATTGTCCTCTGTATTTGTGAGTCTGTTTTTGATTAGTTTGTTCTTTTTGTTCCTTAGATTCTGCATATAAGTGAAATCATGTGGTATTTATCTTTCTCTGTCTGACTTATTTCACTCAGCATAATACCCTCTAGGTCCATCCATGTTGCGAATGGTAGGATTTCATTTTATAGCTGAGTTTATATTCCATTGTATATATGAACCATAACTTCTTTATCCAGTCATCTGTTGATGGGCATTTAGGTTGCATCCATATCTTGGCTATTCTAAATAGTGCTGCCATGAACATAGTGATGCGTAGACCTTTACAAATTATTGTTTTGGTTTTCTTTGGGTAAATACCCAGAAGTGCTATTGCTGGGTCAAAAAGTACATCCATTTTTAACTTTTTGAGGAACCTTCAGACTGTTTTCCATGGTGGCTGTACCAATTTGCAATCCCACCAGCAGTGGATGAGGGTCCCCTCTTCTCCACATCTTCACCAACACTTGTTCTTTGATGTATTAGTCAAACAATCTTAACTGGATACCATGAATTATTTTTCTGCCTAGCAGCAATTGTACATTTAGAATTCAGGAGATTTCTTTTATTTTTATTTTTTATTATTTTTGTTTGTTTGTTTCTTTTTTGAGGGGGGAGATTTATATTACCATATTGACTTTTAACTTTTGAGAGAATTAAGTGATGTATTAAATGTCACAGGAAGCACAAGACATCTCTGCCATG
>NW_011912944.1:0-1753 GCF_000151845.1 Pteropus vampyrus | reverse complement strand
GCGGGTGATACTCTAGTTCAGACACACGAGCAGTGCCATGAGGTTCGACAGTACCTTCCTGATTTTGATCGGAGCCAGCCTAGAACCATTCGTAGATGCTGTTGAGTTACTGCACTTTCTGAGGGGCCCTTTTAATCTTAAAAATCCACTAATGGATGCTGGTTCAAGGTGGTAATCTGCACACATATATTTAACTCCCTTTTGCAAGCTCTCATTGAGGTGACCAAAGCATCAGCAAGCGAAATGGACGCACAGCAGAAGACCATTAACGCCCCCACACGTGTACCAGCAAGAGCTGGACCAACTACGGCCACGTGGGAGGATGGCCAGATGGTCAGTCTCCGGCCGCTGTGAACGCCCTTCCTTCCAGCCTTTAATGCTACAAGAAAGGGGCAATTTCAGAATTACGGTCTTTTTACTTTGCCAGTCAAGGTCCATTTGCCTGTGGGGAGCAAAGTAAGGGTCGCTCACAGCTCTTGCTAAATGGAGTGGTGCCCAGTTGGAGCTGGCAACCCCGAAGGGGCTACCCACACCAGGCAGGAGGGGGTGCTGCCCAGCCTGCATCATGCCGCTGCAACAGAAATGCTTTGGGCATGGCCACCTGAATCCCTCACAAGTGAAATCACCCCTCATCTGACAAAGTAAACGTCCACTCGATCTAAAGTTCCCCCTTCCCTCTTTGAGTGTGCTTTTTAAGATTTGTACAGATATCCACATAATTTGGAGAAAACTGCTTTCAACTACTCCAACTGGAAAAATAATCCTAAGCAACAAAAAATCATACCCTGGCAGCCATGGACATGCACCCTTCAGATTCTCTGCGGTGAGGAGCTAAGTAATGGGTGGTGCCTCTGCATCTGCCATGTTGCCACTCAGGCCGTCCTTTCTGGCCGGTGAGCTCGGTACGGGCACCGAGGCAGGCCTAGTCCAGGGTGACGCTGGACTCCAAGAGATGACTTTGGGTGAGGACTCACCATCGACCTTGCTGAATCACGCTCTTCGTAACTGCACTGCAGCCTGAGATTCTTCCCACCCATGCCTGTCTTCCCGCTCCTTCCATGGGTGTCAAACCCGCATCTGGACCCTCCCTCCCTTCTCCTGCACCAGGGCCCAATAAATCTCTTATACATCTAATCCCATCCGAGACCTAAATTCATGCACGCGAGGACACACTGAGAAAGGATTAATTGTAAATAAACTTATTTGAGGAATCAGAGGAAATCTGTGCTTATGAAAGAGAAACAAAGGCATTCGTAGTCCTTAAAGCATATGCACACACTGTTCGAGAGAACACATCCATGAAACAGAAGCGAGCACGAAGAGGCACTAATCTGAGTGCGAGAAAGACTGTCCAAGGGAAAACCTAGTTGTTGAATTGACAAACACAAGCGCTGTGTCATGCAGCGGATTGGATATGGCAGAAAATGAGGTCCCACGGGGGACAGCAGAGAATAAAAGCAGTAATCAAATAACAGGAAAATAATGGTCTAAAATAAAAAGGCTAGTCTTTAGCCCCCAAGTCTCACCCAATATCAAGAAATATTAAGGAAAAAGCCACACCCAGAAATAACCTGACATTTTTTAATTTGAAGGATAAAGAAAAAATACAGGAGTGTCTGAGAAACACATACAATAAAACAGAAAACTCAAAACAGACATATAGCTTTTCTTCCATAATACAATATGCCAGAAAACAATAGCAAATGTCTATTATTTTGAAAGGAAAAGACTGTAAGCCGAGGATTCGATACTC
>NW_011912943.1:0-1877 GCF_000151845.1 Pteropus vampyrus | reverse complement strand
AGACAGAGGTGTTGATTGCACAACATTGTAAACATACTAAAGTCTACTGTAATTTAAAACAGTTAATTTCGCGTGATGTGAGTTTTACCTCAATAGGAAAAGGGGAAAGAAAAAAAAAACAAAACGATGGCCCGGGTTTGGTAAAACACTACAGCCAAAGGGAAAGGGTACAGTTAGATCTTGATTTAAAGCGATAGCAGAGATGATAGAGAGAAACAAGTTGATTTAAAAGATATTTGTATGAGAGCGAATCATTAGGATAAGCAATTATGGAATAAATAGCAGCTAAGATGTGGGGTTCCGTTCAACGTGTATTTGGATCTCAGCTCTACCACTCACCAGCTCTATAGATCTAAGCCTCCAACTCCTTACATGCAAAACAATGGGGATAAATGTTATGGCTATATCTTCCTGTAGATTCCAAGATATCCTAGAAAAGAAGTCAACAGATTTCATGGGAGAGATCCAGGCTGCGTCTCAAAGGGACTCATTTTGATCCAGGTTCCCAAAGATGACCCAAATCACTAACAACAGGTTTTCTGGCATCCAACACCAAAAACACCTCCAGAATTGTCTGCGATATGTCACACTCTTGGCATTCCGATCTTGAAGATGCCAAGCGGTCTAACATTTGTCCACTAGAGCGGCGGTCCCCAATCTTTATGGCAACAGGGACTGGTGCTCCTATGAGAGTCCAATGCCTGATGATCTGAGGCGGAGCTGAGGCGGTGATGCTGGCGCTGGGGAGCGGCTGCAAATACAGATGAAGCTTCGCTTGCTTGGCCGCCGCTCCTGCTATGTGGCCCACTTCCTAAGGGTTGGGGACCCCTGCACTAGAAGGTAAATAAATCTACCACTGATTCAGAGACTAGAGGCAAGAATGAAATCAGCAGGGATGACCTGAATCAGTTAATTGCATTAAAAGAAGGAACCATGTAGAGTTCACACCCAAATGTTTGGGGAATTCAAGCCACTCTGCCCTCAAATAACTGTCAGGTCTACTAGCCGTGAAGGTGGTCAAACATTGCTCCTTTTCTTGATACTGTATCACCAGATTTTGAGGGTCTGTTTGTTTACACTCTATTGAGGAGGTGAAAGGGTGGAAGCTTCAGTTGGGGGATACCCTGACTTTGCAGCGTCCACGGTATATCCAGGTGGAGGTGTCCAGCTAGAAGCTGGGACTAGATGGGTTGACTTGTATGGCTGCAAGTACATGGGGTGTCATTAGATAACCCAGGACAGAACCTACAGCGATGTGTAAGATGCAGGTAGGAGGGAATCAATAAGGGCGATGAGCAGGGGGTTAGGAGGTCTCGCTGGATGAGTAAAGAATAATAATTAAAGGAACATAGTGTCATGGAGGCCAGGAGAGAGAGAGTCAAGAAAGCAAGATTGGGCAGCTGTGGCACGTCTGCATTTGTCTATACTCTGTGCCTTGCGTCTCGTACCTTATTAATGAAAGCTGTGGGAACAAGTTGAAGATACCGGAAGACAGAAATTGATAGACTTGAAATGAATTAAAATAAATAAATAAGTAAATTTTTAAAAAACGGCATGGAGGATGTGTTACTGTGGGGAGCAGGAAAATGACATTAATCAGGAGAGAAATACAATTCCATTTTTGCTGGTCACTCCGGCTAAATATTTCTTGTGATTCTTCAGTAGCTGAACAAGGTTTAAACCCTGCATTCTAATAAAAAGTCATTTGCCTTTTTAAAGGCACGAACGTAAAAAGAAAAACATCCTCTTCGTCTCCCCCTCTGCAGCCCTTGGCTTCTGGTCCTTCAGTAGCTGAACAAGGTTTAAACCCTGCATTCTAATAAAAAGTCATTTGCCTTTTTAAAGGCACGAACATAAAAAGAAAAACATCCTCTTCG
>NW_011912942.1:0-1518 GCF_000151845.1 Pteropus vampyrus | reverse complement strand
AGCGCCGCCCGAAGCCCAGGCAGGTGCGCGCGGCCGATGCTCCTCGCGGGTTCCGCAAGCTGCTCCCCTGAACCCGCCGCCTGTGCCCGACCAGCGACACTGCTCAGGTAGGTCCACGAGGGGCGGGTCGTGCCCGGCCGGGCGCCTGAAGCCCGGCTGCTGGGAGAGGGGGTGTCTCCTGGGCGCAGAGGGGCCCCGCGCGCCCCAGCCATCCCGGGCATGCCCGGCCCCCGCCCGGGGTAGCGCTGGGTCTGGCCGCGGCGAGGTGGTCGCCGCGCTGTTCCGCGGCCCGCCGGCCTTCCGCCCCAGTGGACTGTCGGGGTCAGGGGTGTCTGGCTTCCTCTCGGCTTCGGTTCGCCTCGCTGGGGCCAGAATGGCCGAGCCGGACACTGGGGACAGGGCCAGCTTGGGTCGCTCGCTCCGGACGCCTCGACGGGGTGGCGCTGCTCTGCGTGCTCAGGCCCGGAAGGGGTGCCCCCCGCGGGGCTCCTGGTCGTGCTTTGCTCCCCCTCGGCCCCACAACAGCCGTGTGAGGACTGTCGCCTGAAAAGAATGAGTCAGCCCTTGGCCCTTGCCCTCATCGTGGCATGTCGGGCCACCGATCCTTGTGAGGACCCGAAGCAGCTGCACCCCAGAAACAACTGCAGACCCTTCGGACTCAGCACCCCACTCGGAGGGGGTCGTGCACTCGCCGAAGCCGGTGCCGGGTACAAACCCAGCTGGGTGGGCCCACAGGAGGGAGGGAGACCGCCGCTTAGCAGGTGCTGACGGGAGATTCACAGTGGGTGTGGGGTGGGGAGCAGAGGGTGGCCCCCGGGCACTGCGGGGCGCAGTTGCTGTTGGTTCGGGCAGTGAGCGCTGCTGCGGGTTAGGGCGCAGGGGTAGCGGGGTGGGCTGAGGGGTTGTCAGGTCCCCCGCGCATCCGATCCGCGAAAATGCACGCGCCCAAATCACAGCGCTTGCTTTGCGGCCTCCGAGGTGATTGGCACCGCCACCCACCCTCAGCCCGCCTTTCTCCCCACCTGAAACCCAGCCAGCTCAGCGCCCCGCGGCCAGCACCCTGGTCTCAGCTGCGTCTCGGGCCCTGACCTGCAAGCTTTCAGCTGTTCTGTTCCCTTTCTCGCTCTTCCACCATCCATTACCTGAGCAGCAGCAGCTGTGACCTTCCCAGCAGGGCGCGTTCTTTTGCTGCTTCTGCCCCGACCCCGTGGATCTCCCGGCCCCGCGGTAACAGCCCAGCCCTCCTTCCAGCCGCCGCCCGCGGCCCATGGACACCGCCTCACGCGTTGTTTTTTTATTTCCTTCCCGCCCACGGACTCCTGCGGCGCTGCTCCCGCTGCACCCTCTGCCTGGCACAGTCTGGCCCCGATCTTTAAGGTGGCTTGGCGCCTTACTCCATCGGTTCTTGCTCAAATGCCTTTGATCAAGGAGGGCTTTCTAAACCTCGTGCTGGATTCCATTACACTGCTTTCTTCCCAGCGCTACCTGAGGTTCCCACGGGTTGCTTCGTCTGCTGCT
>NW_011912941.1:0-2048 GCF_000151845.1 Pteropus vampyrus | reverse complement strand
ATAGGAATGATGCTCTCTTGTTGACCTTGAGTTTTACAGCTACAAAGAAATGAATTTTACTCACCACCCTGTGAGCTTGGAAGAGGACCCTGTGCCTCAAAGAGACTGAAGCCCTGGCTTGATTACAGTCTTGGGAGACCCTGAGCAGAGGACCCAGCTAAAGTGTGCTGGGACGCCTGACCCAGCATAGGAGACTGTGGGACAATAAACGCATGTTGATTTAACCCACTACATTTGTGGTAACTTGTTACACAACAGAGAAAACTAACATAGGAAGGTCATTACCATCCCCCTGGACCATCGATTTCCCCATCTGTTACGTGGAGAGAGACTGGAGTATTTAGATTATCTCTAAAAGTGCTTCTGGAGTAGCAATGACAGCAGTTAGCCCATATAAAGTGTTTACCACGGGCCAGGCCGTGTTGAAAGTGCTTTACATATATTAATTATTTTATTCCTCATGACATCCTATGAAACAAATACAATTATCCCCATTTATAGAAGAGGAAACTGAGGCACGGAGAGGTTAAGTGATTTTGAACTTGTCAATCTCACCTATTAGGGTATACTGCTTTGACTCTGAGATGGCTGTTGTCTGAAAAGTCACCATGAGATCTACATTTCTTCATTTTAAGGTGACTCCTCTGAAAATACATATGAGGAATTAGTATGAGCAGAAGTATATGTATATGCCAGGACAAAACCAGCCACGCCCAGGACACTTCTCCCCAGGGTGGGGTGCTAATGGTGCACTTATAGACCCCAGCTGGCGGGGGGGAGGATATACTGAATCAGATAGTAACTTGGGAATGAGTTTGGCAGAGTGGGCCACACTTCAATGCTTCAACATCAAAGTGAGTTTATAAAGAACTTGGTCAGGAGGCTTTGCCTCCCTCTCCCATCCCCACTCCCACCTCCACTCCCTTCCAAGTGGCCAGCAGCCAGCTACAACAGGTGTTTACCACTTCACCACAGCTGCTCCGCCTGCCTTTGTCCCTTGAGGTCTGGAACGAAACCAAACCTGACTGGGGGGACTTTATTGGTGAGTATGGTCAGGACTGACCCTTGCAAAACTTATTAGATAATGTGTTATTGGTTCTGCTCCTCTCAAAGCCACTTCCTCTTTCTCTCACCATCTTCACAGTCTAGGCCTTTAGCAGCCCTTATCCTCCCAAGGGAGGAAGGTGTCTGAGAATTTTACCCACACTGTGGTTATGAGTTTCTCTTTGAGAAAACCCAATTTAAAAGAAACAGGGGGCGGGGGAGAGACAGAGAGGGAGAGAGAGAGAGAGACAGAGACAGAGACAGACACAGAGACAGATAGAGAGGGAGATAAACTCAGAGGCCCATGCTTAAACCAGAAGATTAGATTGCTCGTAGTGGAACGTCAAGCAGCATGAGAACTGGTAAACTGGGAGACTTTGGAACAGAGATTTTGTTAGATTTTACAATGTGCCCTATCCCCCACTCCCCACCCCTGTAACACACACACTCTACCTACACCTAAAAGCAAATTAAAGAGTATTAAAGGCTACTAGGTAGAGAATTAAAAGAACCTCAGAGCCGCACACTTAGTATCCTGAGTATAGGATTCAAATCAGGCTCTGCAATCGACTTGCTCTCAGAGCTTCGTGGGTCTTCTCTCTCAGAGTCTCAGTTTCCCTATCTGTAAAATGAGGAGGAAATATGGACGAAGGCGATGATTCTCAACCCTGGGAGATTCCGATCCCGAGAGCTTGAAAGTTAAACTTGTCTTTTCTGGACGCTAACAGTTTCAAGATAAACAAAACTCGATTCTTGGGAAGGAAACTGTGCCATCTGCTGGTTTCACTTTGCACTTGCAATTTCCAAGTGTCTGCCAAGGCAATTTGGTATTTATTGAGCCTCAACTCAAAGTTCGAGGCAGTGTTCTGCACCCTCCAGGGCATGCAGCAGTGAGCTCTTTTCCACCTGAAGTTCACTGTCTAGAGGTCACATTTGATACGTACATAAAGTCCTTTGATCCAAGGCGGGCAAAAGTGCAGAGGACAGAGCTACACGGCTGAACC
>NW_011912940.1:0-1948 GCF_000151845.1 Pteropus vampyrus | reverse complement strand
AGGGAAACAAATATTAGACAGCTAATTACGCAAATATAACTTTCATTACCATTGTGGCAACTCTGAATAAAAAGCATTGAACAGGGAGTCTTGACCTCTCTAATCTAGAGAGTCAGAGAAAGCTCCTGGAGGAAGTAAGTTTGAAAGGACAAGGAGTAATTATGTATATTGGGTAAGAAGGGTCTAAAGAGGAAAGGAAACATATAGCAACGGTCTTAGAGCAGGGAGAATCTCTGCTTCTTCAAAGAACTGGAAGACAGTCAGAGGGAAGAAGTACAGAGAAGAGAGTTATAGGAGAGGAGGCTGGTGAAGTAAGAGCCACACATTTGTCAAATATTTTAGTTTCTGTCCTAAGGACAAGGAAGAACTACCAGAGTAATTTAAGGAATACAGTGTCTTGAGAGCTTTGATATTTTTTAAGATCACTGCCGCTATAGTGTGGAGAATGGAGTCAAAGGGAGAAGAGTGAGTAGCAATATAGGGAAACCAGCTAGAAAACCATAGAGCATTCCAGATGAGAATAATGGCCATTTGTATAGTACAGTGGTGGCAATGGGAATGAGAGAAATCAAGAGATTTGGAAAATATTTAAGTTATGTTTGACAGGAGTTGGAAATAGACCGTATTGTGCATGCGGGTGTTGAGGTGATGGGGTTGGTTTGGAGCATCCTGAGTGCAGTGTGTCTGTGACATATCCAAGTAGAAATGCCTATTAAGCACTTGAATATATAGATACAGAACTCAAGGCAAAAGTCTGAGCTACAGATATTAATGTAGATCATAATATTACCTCATATGTCTGTCAGGGAAATTCAATATAAAAAGTGCCTAACAATGCCTGAAATTTAATGGTATTCATTCATTTTTTAAGCAATTCCTTTTCTCGTGGTGAATTTCTTCTCTGAGCGAGGGGAGGTAGTCAGTCCTGGGTCCCATTTCCCACACTCCTAAGATCAATAAAAGGACAGAATATTTGCTTTAATTCCATGTAATAGTCAAGTCCTTTCAAATGACCTCTATGGTGACTCTAAGAATTTCCCACAAGTTAATGAAATAGAGGAAGTTGCATATTAGAGCCTTTCCCAACCATTTGGCAGGAGAGAGCAGGCAAATAAGCCCCAAGCTTTCTGTAGGGAAATGAACAATGTTCAGATTCCTAACCACCAAGCAAAATTTCTCAAAAGGACCTACTGCCCTAAGAAATAGCCATTCTTTGTCTACAGCCATGCCACCCTGAACACATCTGATCTCATCTTATCTCGGAAGCCAGGGTCGGGCCTGGTTAGTACTTGGATGGGAGACCACCTAGAGGCTTTAAAAAAAAAAAAGAAAAGAAAAAAGAAATAGCCACACTTCTTAGTATGTATGCTCCTTCTTCAATGTTTGTCTAAGCCTAGTCATTCTGGTGTTTTTTATGTGCTAATTACACCTATAGTTTGAATACAACCCTTTTAAAAAACATCATTTTGTAGAAAAATCAGTCCCCATAACAAGATATTACTTACCATAACTCTAGGTAAAAGACTATTCCCAAACAAAACATTTATAGATTTTGGCCAAGAGAAAGATTGGTTATAAAAACAAACATCTTTCCCCTAGCCAAGAAATAGTTGAAGCAAAGATCTTTCCTTTTTTATTTCCCCTAGAACAGGTTATAATTAATCTCAAGAAATTGAGTAGGTGAATGTATATTACCCATGTTCAGGTTTGTGGCATATGTCCAAACTTTGTGAATTTCAATTTTAAAAAGGATCTTCAAAAATACAATTCTTGTCAATCAGCCAGTCACTGCCTACACACTGTTCTAAGAACAATTAGTTGAAGTTTTTCTTACCCTAGATTGGGCTCTTTTGCACCAAAGTGTTCTGACTCAGCTCAGAAGTTACAAAATTATGTATAAAATAAAGCCTTGAAAACTAAAGCTAGAATTATTTTTGCATAGATAGAT
>NW_011912939.1:0-2410 GCF_000151845.1 Pteropus vampyrus | reverse complement strand
GGAAATGGAAATTATTGTTTTCATGCTCTGTATTCAAATAATTTAGGTGAAACTAAGTTAGTAATCTTTAAGATTACCTGCTAAATGGAAGAGACAGCATACACTGGTGCTGCTTGCTCTGTTCTAGGTATCTGAAACCATATCTTGTGATACAGATTTTTACCAATAAAACTCTGGTTCAAGATATAACAACAGAGACTCTCTGACAGACCCTCGACCCCTCTGTCCACAGCTGATTGGCCCAGAGATGAACACCTGCCCAAGCCAAGCCAATACCTAGGACCTCTCCCACCCTCCTTGCTATAATTGTTTCTAGGCAGGCATGTGAAACAGTAATAATAATAATAAAATATATATTAGTGTTTTTTATGTGCCAGACATTTTAGATTTTAACTCAGCTTATTCTCACAATTCTATGATATAGGTACTGTTGGCTCCATTTACAGAGGGGAAGAGTAAAATCTAGATGGTTAGACATCTTGTCCAGGGTCACATATCTAGAAAATTACAAAGCCAAGACTTGGTTTGTATCAATTAGCTATTGCCACAAAAATGCTGGGTTAACAACTCAGTGGCTTAACATAAGCATGTATTCTTTCATATCTGGGGTCACATAAGTGTTGGCTGGTCGAGAGTGGGTGGGGCTGGAGGCTCCGATGATCTTGGCTGAGCTCGCTCATGCAGCTGGGTCAACTGAGGTCAGGAGATGCAGCCTGGACTAGGCTGGGTTGCTGTTCTCCATGTGTGTCTTATCCCTTCTGATGACCTGGGATTCTCTCCACTGCCTGTAGCTGAGTCCTTCTAACAGAATAGCCAAAGAGCAAGAGCACGGGTGGAAATGAAAGGGGCCTCCTGAGACCTGGGCTCAGAATCAGCGCACTTCTGTCTTCACCTCATTCAGACATAGTCAGGTCATAGGAAGTATATTTTGTCTTTTGTGAGGAGAATTTCCAGTCAAAAACAGAAGATAAAGACTCAGGGAGATGTGAAGAATTGGGGCCAATTCCACAGTCTACCACATAATCCCATATGCTTCTTCAGGAATCTTTCATCTCAAGCTGGGGAATTTCAGTTCCTTGCCAGTAGTTGACATTATGAGATATGAAGCTCTTAAACAGTCAGCACCTATGTTCCTCTGTGTGAGGAAGAAACTGATATGCAGTGATATGTGGGGAGAGATGCATAGATAGACAGATGAGTCACAGGATGCCAATGACACTAGGACCAATTGATCTTAAGCCTCAGCTGTGTTCCTGGATTTCCTGCCATTTGGTTGTTCAAGCCTACTTCTGAGGTCTTCACTCCCAAACTCTTTTAATTTAGGTTTATTGTCTGTGAAATGTTACCCATGAGTCCTGAGTAATACAATACCCTGTAAATAAAAAAGAAAACAAGAGCAACGAAAACAACAAAGAAGAAACCAAACTTCAGTAGTTTGTGCTGATAAATCTAACATTCAACTTAGATTTTATGCATATACTATGTGCAATGGATAGGTTAAAAACTGGGGATCAGAAAGAATGGGTAAGACCGACTCTGTCCTCAAAGAACCCATAATCTAGAAAGAGAGACGACACACACACACAGTTTGCAACACTGTAAAATGAGGGCAACTTGCTCCAAAGGGAAACAGGAGAGAGTGGGATTAAACTCTGACTTGGGCAAAAATGGGAATGCCTCACAGAGGAATTGATGTGCACTGTCGAGTCTTAGAAGATTAGGAGGATTTCTACAATCAGAGGAGAAAGGAGATGGATGGTAGTGAGCATTTGGGTGAAGGGGGAATGGTGGCAAGGGCAATGAGCAAAGTCATAGAGGCACCAAATGACATGATATCTGATAAAGGGATCAGAGTGATTTGGTGATCGATAAGAAATTTTAAAGTGAAAAGTTAGAAGGAAGAATTTGTCAGTGTACCTCTAAGAATTATGCAAGGGAGCGGGCCTTGTTTATCTGGCAGAATTGTTCTGCCCTGCTTGACATTATGTTCCTAAAGTGCCGGGGATTGTGGAAAGTGCCCTGGAGATTGTCCTGTTCCTTTTATCCTGACTTTGCACTTGACTTTTCATCATAATTTGCTTTCCCACATAGGCTTTCCTCTAGGGAAGTGAATGAGCTAACCAGCCAATCCACTTGGCAGTTATATTTCCTAGCATAATTTTTAAAATTGACAACCTACTTTATAAAACAAACTCTTGAGAGTCTGATATGTAGCCAGGACTCTTTATTTCACAGAAACCCAACATAAGCTAAACAAAAAGAGTTTCCTAGAAAATTGTCAATTTGTCTTTCAAACTTTAGGCACTAAAGCTGATCAGGGCCTTCAGGATATGGGACCTGGAACTTCATGTTGTGCTCTCATCATTGTTTTGGGATTTTCTACATCTGGCAAGACACTGGCAGCTCTGAG
>NW_011912938.1:0-3087 GCF_000151845.1 Pteropus vampyrus | reverse complement strand
TTTTCCTCCTTTCTTGTTTGCTCTACTTACCCCCTCACCCCTGTTTCCTACATAACCTCTCAAATAAATAATCTATACCCAGGTCCTAGTCCCAGGCTCTGCTTTACGGAGAACTCAACCTAAGGTACTAAGAGTGACATTCAGCATGACAGACACAGAATTGACAAAATGAGCAGGTGCTCAGGTTACACCAGAAGAGCAACACTGATAACATACATACCTAAATCCTTCTCCTTTTCCAGAACACCAATGGAAAGTGCTGGATGTCGCAGGATGAGTGCTCTGGCAGAGGCAAGCCCCACAATTCCGCCACCGATAATGACTATATCAAATGAGCTTTAAGATAAAGTCACCTTTAAAGTAATGCATGGTTACAGTAGACCTCATCAAACTTCACATGCATAATTTTTATCATGCATGGATAATTAAACTATTAATTTGTAATCATTGAAAGCAAATATTTATTGGACTTTATTCTATTTGGCTTCATACTCATGAAAAACACCTTTAAAAGTTACATGCATTACTGGTCATTATAATGCACAATCAGCCACACTCAGCAGGCAGGTGGCTAGTTGTCCAAGCTGTTCTACATCTCCACAGTACTGGGCAGGCTACATCAATGATAATTCCATATTAAGCATCACACTCTTTCTACCACATACTCTTTTAAAATTCAAGTGCAGTATTCTTGAGGATAAGCTAACACATGAAGTCTTTAATATCTTAGTGGGCAAGAATTTTTTTTTTCTGTTGAGGGCACAGCCCATGAGAACACCGAAACTTAGGGAAAAAAATGGTCCCAAAATGGATTCAGAACCATAATTTTAGCCATGAAAAACTCTGATTACACAACCATTTCAAAAATTAGAAAGGGCTTGTATTATTTAACTCTGCAATGAGAAGCATACAAGATTGCCTTTAGCACTGACCTTATGGTCAACAAATCTATGTTTTATTAGGAACACGGCCAATCTAGCTTCTTCTGCACCCTACCTATGTCACCCCCTCCTGTATTATAGTATTTTGATGCAAATCCTAAACATTATCTGTAAATATTTCAATGTTATTTCTAAAAGGCCTCTTCAAAAACACACACAATACCATTATTCATAGAACAAAATTAACAACAAATGTTTTATATCATCAAATATTCAATGTAAAACTTTTGGAAGAAACACAGGAGAAAATCTTTCAGATGTAGGGCTTGATGAAGAGTTTACACCACAAACATGATCCATAAAAGAAAAAATTGATAAATTGGACTTCATCAAATAAAAACTTTTGCTCTGCAGAACATCCTATTGAGAGGATAAGAAAAACCAACACATTGGGAGAAAAATATTTGCAAACTACGTATCTGACAAAGTACTCCTATCTAGAACATCTATTAAGAACTCTTAAAACAAACTAGCCATTTAGAAAATGAGCAAAAGATATGAACAAACATATCATCAAATAAGATCTACATATGGCAAATAAGCCCATGAAAAGATGTTCAATACGATTAGTTATTAGGGAAATGCAAATTAATGCAATGTGATATCACTACACTCTTATCAGAATGGCTAAAATTTAAAAAAAGTGGTAACACCAAAATGAGAATGAAGAAGTACTTCACATATTGCTGGTAGGAATGTAAAATAGTACAGTGACTCTAGAAAAAGAGTATGGGAATTTCTTTAAAAACTAAACATGTGCTTACTGCAGGTCTTAACAACTGCATTTATCTCAAAGAAATGAAAACTTATGTTCATACAAAGACCTGTACATGTTTATACCAGCTTTATTCATAGTCAAAAACTGGAAACAGCCCAGATATCCTTCAACTGGTGAATGGTTAAACAAACTGTGATACATCCATACTACAGAATGCTACTCAACAATTAAAAGGAACCCACTATCTATAAAAGTAACACCTTGGATAGAGCTCAAGGACGTTACGCTGTGTGAAAAAAGCCAATCTCAAAAAATTACATACTATGTGATTCCACTTACACAACATTTTCAAACTGAGAAAATTATAGATCTGGGAAATAGATTAGTGGTTACCAAGGGTAATGGAAGGGTGTAGAGATGGGATATGAATATAACACAGTAGGTAATACAAGGAATATCTTTGTATTGATGGAACATTTCTGTTTAATGGTAGAGGTATTTACACACATTAACACATGATTAAATTGCAATAGAAACACACATGTACAAATGAGTTAATGTAAAACTGATGAAATGTGAACAAGGTCTAAGGATTGTGCCAACATCAATTTCCTGGTTTTAAAATTTACTATAGCTATGTAAAATGTGATCATTGGGGTAGACTGGGTGAAAGGTACATGAGATCTGTTTTGTTGAAACTTTCTATGAATCTAGTTATTTCAAAATAAAAAGTATGCACAAAACCTTCACTAGTCCTACTTTTCTTCTCTTAAGCTTTCCAAGATAATTGTCTACATACCCCAATAATGAATCACAAATCCCATTCCACTCTAATCGTCTTCCAATCCACCAATACATAGCAGCCAAAGTCAACTTTTGAAACATCATTTTATTAATCCCTCTTCTTAAAAACCCTTTAAAATCCTCCCAAAGCTGTTAGAATAAACTTCAATGTGTAGTTAAAAGAATAATTCCGCTGTGATGTAGCCCCTCTCTTGGTGTCATTCCACACCATCTCTATTCCGCTAAATTCCAGTCACACTCATCTTCCCCACCTTCTAGTTCTAGAAACTGCCAAGAGCTTTACAGCTTTAAAGCCTTGACATAAACCATCCCCCCTCCACAGAAAGCAGAGAAAGACAGTGGTTTCCAGTGTGACCTCCAAACTTCAAATCACACAACACTGAATTCTGCAGGCTTTGATAAGCAACTGAGCTGGTTCTCACAGGGCTAACTATGCAGTGTATGCCAGGAACTGATTTAAGACTGGTTTCAGACCTTCCAAGTAACACCGATACCAGCTAATAAACAGCCTATTTGATTGCTTACTGGTCAAATTAAAAAGTCTTTAATGCTCAAAACAACCACCTTCAGGAGAAATTAGGATCCAATTCACAACTGAGCCTTAAAGGAGCTTAAGATACCCCC
>NW_011912937.1:0-1120 GCF_000151845.1 Pteropus vampyrus | reverse complement strand
GGAGAAGGCTACATCTAGATGGAACATTATGCCAGGAGAGTGGTGGACATTATAGTCAGAATGCTTACAATTAGGGAGGAAATGAGAGAAAAATAAATAATAAATGAAGAAATGGAAGAAGAAGCAAAAGGCCTATCAGCGTTTCGAGGCTCTTCCCAATGAAAGACACACGAATTCAGACACTAGCTTCCTATCTTGCACTGGGGAGGCGAGGTTGCCTTCTATTTCTGGATTTTGAGACACTAATTCTGAATTATTTGATTTTCAATGCCTTGAAACTCAATTCTCAATCTGTATACCCCATGTACACTTTCGCTTGCTGTTTCATCCCAAAGTGTCCTTTGCACCTATATCTTTGGGCCTATTCACAACTCCTTTTTCCCTAGAAACTCTTGGGGAGGGTCTTGGCCTGGTACTTGGTCCTGAACCTTGTTTTGACCTCACTAGGACCCTGACTTTGGCTTCCCTGTAGGACTTAGGGTATGTATTTCTATAAACTATTCACTCAGGCAGTCTCTCACAGTTCTGCTTACTTGCTGCCCTGGCTCCTTTGTCCTGACTCTTTCTGGCTTTCTCCTCCTCGTGGGTACTCTACATTTAATAGAAGGGACACAAGCACCAGAAAAGGAGACAGTGGTTAGGAAGAAGGCCAAGATTTTGGAGCAAGGAGTAAGAGTAGAAGCAAGGCCTCTGAGGAGGATGAAGATATGCAATGTAAATCTCAGTATGAAGGGGGTTGGCTTACAGAATATTCTTCAGTCACATTTGGAGACTAAAGTTCCACACGATGGCGACATTTTCCTATGAAATTAATGCGAGTAGTCACCTTGAGACCTTGAAATGATTTCTAATGTTAAAATGTCTTATTTGCTGCTAAAAAGTCAGACAGCAAAGGCAAAGGTGAGAACACAAACCTGGGAAGGGGTTTACCTGAATATGCTTCCCCAATTAGCTATAAAAAGGTGAGTCATGGAGCTGCATTACTCTGTACAAAGAGGCAAATGAAAGTCTGTTCATGAAAGCAAGCTCCAGGGTCTATTCTGTCAGAGTAGGTTTGATTCAGGGTGTAGCATTAACTGATTATAATAATCACACTATGTGATCCTTGAGATACTACATT
>NW_011912936.1:0-2205 GCF_000151845.1 Pteropus vampyrus | reverse complement strand
TGTTTAACCATTACCACCATCCATTTCCAGAACTTTTCATCTTCCCAACTGAAACTCTGTCTCTATTAAAAGAGTAACTCCCCACCCTCTGCTCCCCCAGCTTCTGACAACCATCATTCTGCTTTCCGTCTTTATGGATTTGACCATCCTAGGGATATCATGTAAGTGAATTGTACGATATTTAACCTTTTGTGGCTAGCTTTTTTCACTTAGCATAATATCCTCAAAATTCATCCATGTCGTAGCATGTGTCACAATTTCCTACCTTTTTATGGCAGAATGATATTTCATTGTATGTGAGTACCACATTTTGTGTATCCATTTATATGTCAATGAACACTTGGCTTTCTTCCTCCTTTTGGCTGTTATGAATAATGTTACTATGAACATGAGTGTACAAATATCTGTTTGAGTCTCTGCTTTCAATTCTTTTGGGTATATGCCCTTAAATATTCTCTTCCATAGGAGAGACTCATAGTCATTGATCCTCCCTCCTGATCCACAAGCTAGAGATGGAAGAGGCTCATGTTGGGATAGATAACCCTACAGGGTTTACATGAATGTTTAGGATTGATATGGTGTTTGTTTTCGCCCTTGTAGGTACAGGAAACAGAACTACCTTTTCCCCTAATAACTCTCAAGGGCACACACTGTTAGAGTCTGCAGGGCAGAAATGGGAACTTTGGGCTGAATGTTATATCTGACCTCTGCCACCTCCCCCTTAAATGGCTGTAAAAGTGGAGGAGTGTGTGAGTAAGAGATTATTGTTACCTTAATTATTTTTGTGTCTTGAGAAATTAATCAGTGTCCCAGTGATTGTTTACATTAGATCGTACAAGAACCGATCTCAGCATAGCCAGTTCGTCCAGCTGTTCACAGATGTTGAAAGAAGCCATCATTAAAATCTAGGAAGCTCATGAAGATTGGAGCTGAGGGTATTTTCCTAATGATGTGTAACTAGTCAAAAATGAGCTATTTGGATTCTACCCCAAATTTAGTTTAATCTATGACCTTTACTTGCTCAGAAAGAAGGGAGTTCAAAAATATACTGTGGCTACTGAACCCCTTTGAAAATAATGGTTTTCTTTTTGGATGAAATGAATACTTCCATCATTTGGAAAATACGGCCACAATACAAAGGCCTGGATGTTAGGAAAATTGTTTTATTTAGCATCGCGAATAGCATCAAATTGTTTTATGAAAATAAGACATGGAAAATTTGTCCTCAAGTTTATTTTTATTGATTCGCAGGTTTGTTTATATTAACAATTTCACATTATTTATGAAAAAAGGGTTTGCTACACACTGTTAACAGACTAGCCACAGTGAGATTTTATTCACTTGTCTATCCATTCAGCTAATATTTCTTGAAAACCTATGAGCCAAGTGTCTCAGTTGAGCTCACTTCAAAGCAGAACCTGAGGAAAAGATGTAGGTACAGGTGGTTTGTTTGTGAGATAACCTAGGAAGTGGGAATGAGGAAGGGGGACAGTGCTATAGAGAAGAAAAAAGAGTCAACGAAGTACATGTTAATGAGTGTAGCTCAGCCCTGCCGTGGATACCTGAGAAACCAGGTTTAACATCTCAGAATTGTCCATGTACAGGGTGGGAGCATTTCTTCTTGTCCCTGGGGGCATTTGTTTGTCTGCATACCTCTAGCAAACTCTTGAATAGAAAGAAGCTGATACATGAGGTGGGGGAGCTCTAGGCTTGCAGAAACCTGTGTACTCAAAGGGGTCTTAGTTGATATGGAGCTGAGGCCCAGCCATTGACAGTGTCTGCTATACTACTCTGGGACAGTGCTGGGGATGTAATGATGCACAAAACAGACACCTCTCTTCTCATTTATGAGGGAAGACAGACTTTTTTAAAAGAAACTCACAAACACTGGTTATCGTTGTGACTAATGCCATACAGGGTAAGTCCAGGGTAAGTGCATAATGGGGAGCCTGATCTCATCTGGGGATTAGGTTTATTTTAAATTCCAAATAAATGGAGTCAGTGGGATTCATCGAGTATTTATTTATATGCTATAAGAAACGTGTTAAATTTGGTGTTGTGACTAATTCTTATGAATTTTTGTAATTATCCAAAGAGCTACCAGAGTGTAAGGATATCAGGTAGAAAACTAATTTTGAAAACTTTTGGAGGTTCTGGCAACTTGATTGTGGCTAGATTGTTCTGACTGAATTAACTCAGCAGTTA
>NW_011912935.1:0-1229 GCF_000151845.1 Pteropus vampyrus | reverse complement strand
TCCAAGTCCTAACCCTGTACTTGTGAATGGGACCTCATTTAGAAGAAAGGTCTTTGCAGATATGATCAAGCTAAGGATCCTGAGATTAGATCATACTGGATTTAGGGTGGGCCCTATATCCAACGATTGGTGTCCTTATGAGAGCAGGAAGGGATTTGAGACGCAGAGATGAAGAGAAGAAGGCCATGTGAAAACGGAGGCAGAGATGGCAGCGATGCTGTCACAGACCCAGGAAGGCCAGAGCTACCTGAAGCTGCAGAAGGCAAGGTAGGAGTTTTCCCTTGAGCTTAGAGCTTGGGGAAGAGCCCTAGGTCCTGCCGGCACCTTGATTTTGGACTTCTGGCCTCCAGAACTGTGAGAGAATACCTGTCTGCTGTTTTGGGCCACCTAGTTTGTGATAGTTTGCTATGGCAGCCCTAGGATCTAATGCAATGGTGGAGATGTGGAACCTGAAGCTTGGCTACAGGACCGATTATCTGGAGACGTCTCAACTGGAGGCAAACGGCCATGAGCACAGACCTCAGGAAGTGGTGGTCACTTACTGTCCCTTGGGAAGGGACACCCTATGCCCAAGGAGACATCCATGCAGGGCTCCCGTGGGCCAGCCCAGCCGCCTCCCAGGGAAGACTCATTATTCTTCTCCCCGGTCACCATGGGCTGAGAGCTGTCCTCTGCAGCAGGCAGGGCAGAAAGCTGAAAATCTGTGCCTTCCCTCCCAGCTGGGAAAGGCGCTGTTTTACCCTGGAAGAGACTCAGCAGCGTTTGATTGGTGAGTCCCTGCTCCCCTGTGAAATGTGACTCATGAATAAGTTTAGATAAGGCATAGAAAATAAAATGAGGACCACCGGGGGGGCGCAATTTATATTTTGTATAAATATATAAGTTATATATAGTGATATCTCTCTCTCTCTCTCTCTCCCTCCCTCCCCATCCATCCATCCATCCATCCATCCATCCCTCATCTCACAATCTCAAACCCCTTCATATGGTAATAAGCAAAAGGAATTTCGTTTTGGAGCCATGTTGCTGTCTCCCAGCACGTAAAGAAAGTATCCTCACTTGCTAAAAGGTTGCACGTGGGCTTGGTTGCGAGGCATGGGCTTACATTCCTGGGCTTGCTAGGGAAAAGGGCGGAACGGAAGAGGTGAACTAGCAGAGTCACGTGGCGTTTTTGTGTTGGGACTTGGGCAAATTATGTAACTGTCCTTTGCATTCAACTGCTCTGCTTT
>NW_011912934.1:0-2691 GCF_000151845.1 Pteropus vampyrus | reverse complement strand
GTTTTGCTGTTGTGAAGTGTTGTCTTGAGGATTAAGCGAGACACAGATTAGTGTTGAGCATGGTGCCTGGTGCATAATAGGCTCTCAATATATGGGTTTTCTTCTTCCCTTTTTGTACCTAATTAGTTCACAGCAACCTGCTCATGATCTACTATAAGATTTGCTTTCACTGCCAACACTACAGTAACATTACAGGATTTTTTTTTCTAGCGAAAATTGAGACCTATAGAAGACTTTCTTCTATTTTCCCTTGTCCTTTGCTCAGAAAACAACCAACTTAATGGAACGACTTATCTTAAATACAAATCTAGGGAATCGTGCAGGCATTTTAAACTTTGGGAGGGACTGTATTATATGACAATAATGTGGGTCGGGCAGGAGAATGAGTGAGAAGTTGACTTTGAAGATAGATCTGCTTGTGTTTCTCATCTCTGCCACTTACTGTGGGACCTTGGGCAAGTTGTTATCCTCTCTGAGACTTGGCTTCCTCATCATTGAAATAAAAGAATAACAATATATAAGGTTATTGTGAAAATTAAATAAAATAATATTTTTTTTTTAGAGCATAAGAAGGGATTTATTGATACTGGTTAAGATCCATTATATACAGGTAGAAACCTTCATTATTGTACAGAGAACCATTTGAGAGTATTGATCGACAATTTTATAGACAACCGGAAAATAGTTTAACATATACAACATAGAATTATGAAAAAAATGTAGAACACACATGGTTCTACCAATAGATTCCAAGGTTATTAAAAATCCGCTATGCAAACCTCAAGTGGAAAAATGTGTTCAGTGGGGTTACGTGGTTTAAAAAAATTAGATATAATGTAAAAATTAAGTTTTTTCCCCTCACTGTTATATATACGTAACTATAAATGACAATACAACAATAATAACCATAGTGTTCAAATGTGGTGATTATGAATATGGATGCAGCTGCTTTCTTAAATTCTTTCTGAAAGTGACAGGGTACAAGTCAGTAATTCAGTAAGTCAATATATTAGGTAGATTCTATTTTTGGCATAGTAAATGCACCTGTACTGTAGGTAATGTTTTCCCTTATAAACAATGTTGTGGAGTTCGGCTGTGTTCTTTCCCACTTGACATCAGATGAATCATTGCTTTGTTTAATTGTAGGTGATAATGGCATAAATGAACCATTTACAATAAGTATTTTAAGAAGTAAAACGATGGCCCAACTTCTATTACATCTAAAATGAGCTTGAAAGCACTAAACATGCTAATTAACAAATGAATTCCAATGTACTATGACATAGACACGCTATGCATAGAAAGTAGAACCCTTTGCCAAAAATTTAAAACACGTGTCTTACCAATTAAAGAGAGTTTGGACAGATTCCTTTTCCTCCTCTAGATACCTTTCCTTGTAGCAAGCAAGGCCATTCAGAGGCATTCCACAGATAAAAGATCTGCCTCATAGCCACGGTTCCTCCATATTACAATTTGCTGGGTTGTTGGTTGTGCTTCATGTCATATTAGAACTTCATAAAAAACCATAATCAAATCAAGGGCATAAATTTTTTTTTTTTTATTATGGTGACATTGGTTAATGAAATCCAGTAAGTTTCAGTTGTACAATTCAATGGTAAGGCATACATATATTGAATCGTATGTTCACCGCCCATAGTTAGGTTTCTTTCTGTCACCACATATTTGACCCCTTTCCCCATTCCCACCTTCTGGTAACCACTAGTCTATTGTCCATATCCATGAGTCTCTGTTTGTCCTGTTTGTTGCTTTTAGGTTTATAGCCTGCATATAATGATATCATGTGGTTTTCAACTTTTTCTACCTGACTTATTTCACTTAGCATGATTACCTCAAGGTCCATCCATGTTGTCACAAATGGTAGTATTTCATCTCTCCTTATGGCTGAGTAATATTCCATTGTATATATGAACCACAGCTTCTTTAGCCAATCCTCTATCACAGGACACTTAGGTTGCTTCCATGTCCTGGCCCCTGTGAATGATGCTGCTATGAACATCGGTGTGCAAGTATCTTTTTGGATATGAGTTTTCAAGTCTTGGGGATAAATACCCAGTAGAGGGATTGCTAGATCATATGGTAGATCAATTCTTAGTTTTTTTGAGGAACCTCCATACTGTTTTCCATAGTGGCTGTACCAATTTGCAGTCCCACCAGCAGTGTATGAGAGTTCCTTTTTCTCTGCATCCTCTCTAACACTTGTTAATTATTACTTGTCCTGTTGATTATAGCTATTCTAACAGATATGAGGTGGTATCCCATTGTGGTTTTGATTTGCATTTTCCTAATAGTGATATTGAGCACCTTTTCATATGTTTGTTGGCCATTTGTATGTCTTCTTGGGAGAAATGTCTGTTCAGGTCCTCTGCCCATTTTTTAATTGGATTGTTTGTTTTTTCGTTGTTATTGAGTTGTATGAGTTCTTTGTATATTTTGGATATTAGGCCCTTATCGGACGCATTGCTTGCAAATATAATTTCCCATTTGGATGGTTGTCTCTTTATCTTGTTGACGATTTCTTTTGCTGTGCAGCTTTTTGGTTTGATGTATTCCCATTCATTTATTTTTGCTTTTACTTCCCTTGCCTTTGAGGTCAATAGATTTCTTTTTTAAGAAAATTGAGAAAGAGAGAGGGGGAGAGAGAGGTAGGGAGAGAGAGAGAGAGAAGAGAAG
>NW_011912933.1:0-1571 GCF_000151845.1 Pteropus vampyrus | reverse complement strand
AATGTGACATTTCTAATCTTTCCTTTTTCTCTTGTAGTTTCCTAAAGAGTTCAGTAGTCACCTGAGAACTGAGAACACAATAATAATTATACTAGCTAAAAAGTATTAAGCTCATTACAGGTGACGATTTCTGTTTTCCTGTTTCACATGAAGTAATTCATGTATTCATCACACCAACTCTATGAGGTTGGTATCATATTATCCCCATTGGACAGATGAAAAAACTGAGGCACTTTGAGATTAAGTAAGTTATTTAAGGTCTCACAACTAGTGAAAACAGGACATAAAGATTGTTTTCAAACTTGAAGTCATCTTATTATAGGATATTTTAAAGGAAATGTTTTGCATGTTGATACCTATACTGCCAAACAAACTAATAAGAATGAGAATGAAAATAGCCTATATGTAGGCTATGAAGATATTAAGGGGAGATAAAAGGATTCCACATAGTGCATTTGATCCAAATTGCATATCCCTGTGATGACTTAGCAAAGTTTAGTATAAAAAGGCAGATTTATAAAGTGATTTCTTTTTTACTGCTGCCTCAATATTCATATTGCTTGAGTTTCTGACTAACCTAAGGGAGTTACTAGGGCTCATATATAAAGGTTTAGGAGGACAAAGACTTCATAATAAATTTTATTATTTGGTTGATCACTTAAAATTATGGCAGTTCTCTATTCATATATATGGAAGTACTGCCTCTGATCTTGTCTTCGAAGATCTTATAATCCAGCCAGAGAAATAAACAACTAGAATGCAAGCCAGAAAAAGGTACATGCCATAAAAGAAATAGATAAAATAGCTAAATGGAACTAGAAGAAGAAGACATCATTGCTACTTTGTAGAGCAAGTAGAATTTGATTTGGAACTCAAAGTAAAAGAGAATGTCAACAAGTGATTATAAGAGAAGATGGCAGAGTAGATAAACGCTGTGCTCTCATGACCACCTCAGAATTACAACTAAACTCCCCTCATGACCACCTCAGAATTACAACTAAACTACAGAACAATCATCATTGAGAATGCCCTGAAGTCTAGCTGAAAAGAAATCCTATAACTAAGGATATACAGAAGCCACCTTAAGACTGGTAGGAGGGGCAGAGATGTGGAAGAGCTGGTCCCTGCATGCGACGGTTAAAACTGGGGGTGGATGTCTCAGCTGCAGAGGTCCCTTCCAAGGAGGGAGGGGTCCCAGGGAGGGGTCCCAGTCCCACACCAGGCTCTCCAGCCCAGGATTCTATTGCCAAGAAGAGAAGTTCACACAGCTTCTGGCTGTGAAAACCAGTGGAGATTGTAGCTGAGTGAGACAGAAGGTTGAGGGAGTCACAGACATTCCTCTTAAAGGGCCCACGCTGGCCTTATTTGCTGACAGACTCACTTGCTCTGAGCTCCAGCACTGGGCACCAGCTCAAAAAGTGCCATGGACATACAGGGGGCAACTGAGTTGTCTGGCTTCAAGGTGAGGGCCAGAGAGGCAGGTTTCTCCCAGACAGAAGTGCTGGTAGATGCCATTGTTCCTTCGTTGATCTTGTCCCCTACCCAGTGCACAGATGCAGGCAGGTGCCTCC
>NW_011912932.1:0-1977 GCF_000151845.1 Pteropus vampyrus | reverse complement strand
TGCCATCTATCGAAAAGTTGTACCCCCTCTACTGGAACTAAATAGAACTTCCTTTATATAGTTCTGCCTAGACTTTCAGGCATGTTAAATGTGTTCTTTAAAATTCACTGAGCCCTGCTTTCTACCCGTCCTTCTTTCATTTCCAGCTCAGGTTATGTTGGCAAGATTGGCAGCTGGTTTTGAAACCAACTGACCTTCTGAAAGTAGATGTCTAGTGGTTGACAGTGTGGGTATTAGAGCCAGACACCCTGTGTTTGAATCTCAGTTCTGCCACTAATTATACGTGCATCTTTGGTCACATTGTTTTCTGTGACTCAGTTTCCTCATTGTGAAATGTGGCTAATAATAGATACTTCGCAAGATTGTTGAATTAATAGTTATAAAATTCTGACATCAGAGTCTGGACTAGAAAGCATTCACTAAGCTGTTACCACTGCCACCACCACCCCATCACCATTGTTATCACCTCTACCATTCCACAGCACAGTAGTCCTCTTCTTTCTTCACCTTTTCCCACTCCAGCCTCTCTACCACATTGCTATCAGGTGATCTTCCTAAAATGAGTAGTTCATGTTAACTTCCTCAAGTGGGCCTCTTTTGCTTTCCAAATGTAATTGTTCTTTGTACTTGTTACTAAGGCCAATTTGTCTTAATAAAGAATTGGCGGAACTCCTTGTCAGGTATGGCTGAGGGGAATCTGTTATTCTTTTTTTAATGAATGAATTAATTATTTTTATGGTGACATTGGTTGACGAAATCCAATGTTTCAGCTGTACACTTTAACAGTAAGGCACATATATACATATATATATATACATATGTGTGTGTGTATATATATATACACACACACATATGTATATATATGGGAAGTGTTCACTTCCCATAGATTTTCTGTCACCACATATGTGAACCTCCTTTATCCTGTCTACCTCTTTTCTCCCCTCTACCCTCTGGTAACCACTAGTCTATTGTCCATGTCCATAAGTCTCTGTCTTGTTCATTTGTTGTTTTTAGGTTTATATCCCACATATAAGTGATATCATGTGGTTTTCAACTTTTTCTGTCTGGCTTATTTTGCTTAGCATGATTATCTCAAGGTCCATCCATGTTGTCACAAATGGCAGTATTTCATCTCTTCTTATGGCTGAGTAATATTCCATTGTATATATGTGTCACAGCTTCTTTAGCCAATCATCTATCGTAGGACACTTATGTTGCTTCTGTGAATAATGCTGCTATGAACATTGGTGTGCAAATATCTTTTCAGATGTGGGTTTTCAAGTTTTGGGGAGAAATACCCAGTAGAGGGATTGCTGGATCATATGATAGATCAATTCTTAGTTTTTTGAGGAACCTCCATACTGTTTTCCATAGTGGGGAATCTGTTATTCTTGTCTATATTCTTTCCTTAAATGTCCAACATCATCTTTTGATCCTCTTTCATATTACTTATTAGTTCATGCCTGATAGGATGATTGGTGCATCTTTTGTCATTGTGCAAAATAAATTTATCTCTATTTCTGTAGGTGTAGTTATATCTGCATTGGCTCTCTTCTGTATAGATCCAGGTAAATTGAGGAATTTGAGGATATGATTCCTCAGTTCCCTAAATCTGTATGCTGCCCCTCCCTGATCAGGTTTAGAAATGATCTGTGAGGGTGTATTTGTAGAGTTCCCTCTTATTTCCTGGTTGTGTCACCTTCAAAAATGGTAAAACATTATTAAAAAATCGAAACAAGTAAAACTCATAAAAGCATTGTGTCCTATAATAGCAAGACTTTTCTTTTTCTCGTGTGTATAGATATTTCATGTTTTTTATTTTATTTTTATGCACAGGTCATTTAGATTGCTATTTTCAAGTGTCATTTCTCTTCCACTTGTATAATGTTCTTTTAATCCTTTACCCATTGACTGACAAATGTTTAGTTTTGGGTCTTGTTGCCTCTAGTTAACCTTGGTGTTGAAATAAATTTGGTC
>NW_011912931.1:0-2217 GCF_000151845.1 Pteropus vampyrus | reverse complement strand
TATTTTTTACCTATGACCCTATTTCCAAAGCCTTTTTAAAAAATTTTCTAACATTAGAAAAAAGAAACTGACAGCTTTACTAAATAATTTTTAAATGTAAATTAAATTACATAATATACAGAAAAATGTCAGTGGTAAGAACATATCAAAATTTATGAGAGATTTCCAAAGTTGTACTCAGAGGAAAATAAATGTTTCTATATGATTTAAATATTAAAGGGAAAAAGCAGAAACTTAATATTTAACATTTTATTTAAGAAATTACAAAAAGAATATCTAAAACAAAGCAGGAGTTAGCAAACTATAGCTCAGAGCTTAATTTCAGCCGACCATCTGTCTTGGTAAATAGGTTTTATTGGAAATAGCCATGCTCCTTCATTTATTCCACTATGGCTGCTTTAATGCTATAAAGGCAGAGTTGAGTAATTGTGACAGAGACAGACCATTTGGCCTGCAAAGCCAGATAATTCCTTACTATATGGCCCTTTAAATAAAAAGTTTGCTGACCTTTAATTTGAGGTATGCAGAGAAAACGATTGTTGAAACTAAAATTATAAACTAATAATTTTGAAATACATCAAGAATATAATTGAGAGACATATCTATTGTTTCAACAGAGAAAACTGTGTTGTCATAAATCTTGTTTTGTTAGCATTGTCTCATACTAAAACATTGAGTAAAAAGCATGATGAAAAAATACAGATAAGTTTCTCACATACAGGTGAAAAATTGTAAGTAAATATTAGTAAACCTATTTCAACGGTATATTTAACTATTAATTACCTGCAACCAAGTTAAGATCTATTTCAGGGATGTATAAATTATTTACCAAAAGTAAATATGCTCATATCAAATAGGTCAAAGCAGAAAAACCATACATTAATCTCAATAGATACAGAATAACAGATTGTCTTTTTTATAATAGAAGTATATCAATCTAGAAATAAGAAGGTACATTCTTAGTATAAAACCAACAATGTTCTCACAGGTATAAACATGAGAAATAATCTTTTTAAAGTCATAAATTATATAATTATGCCTTCTATTTTCATGAATAAGGAAAAAAAGCTTCTAAAAGTTCTTGCCAGTGGAATAGGACATGAAAAATTTTAAAAAGAGAAAAATATAAAATTATTATTTTCAGATTATGATTGTATTTTCTGAAAGGAAACAAAATCAGGAAATTAACTATGGTCTGATCTTTTGACCCCAGTCAAGTTTCTTCACTTGGTGAAAGGATCCCATTCAGTTTTGCATGTTTCATTTACTTGTCATGTTTCTTTATTTTTTTCTGTTACTCATTTTCCTCTCGTATTTCATACCTTGACACTTTTGAAAATTATATATCAAATGTTTTGTAGAATATCTGTTACTTTGGGTGCGTCTTACATTTCTTCATATTAGAGTCAACTTTTTGTAGGGAGCGCACCTCTGTACTAGGGGACTACATGGGCTTTATATATGTCAGAGACAATAGTGGCATTCTGCTTCACATGCGTGGTACAATAAGCTGAATCATACTCATAAGTGAGGCACAGGCGCCCTACTACATTAATGTAACATTCTAAATCCAGAGTCCTTTCCCTAGCTGTGAGCCTGAATCACAGCCAGACCTGGGACCCACAGTTTTCATGCTTAAATGATCTCAGATTGTCCAGTGGGAGCCCTTTTCAAAGGGATTCTGTGTCCCTTTCATATGTCCCTATCATCCTTTGTGCACTTCTTTACTTTCTGATACAATGATATATTCTGGGCTCATCTTATACTTTCCCTGCTTCAGCTGTGGAATAGAATTTTATCTAAGGTAACTGTGTTCCCTTTTAGTGGAAACAAGACCTGGGTGCTAGGTGTCCTCGTTACTATTTATTGCTAATCCTATTTGCTTTCTATCAATGGAAGTTGCTGCAGAGATTTTTCTGTGTATTCACACACATTATTTACTCTATATTTATTTCTAGGTCTACCTATATCTGAAACTCATGAGCAAGTACTGATGCCTCAAAGCCAATTGACCAGTGTAGCTCCCTTCTCTAATATTGACATAACTGACCCCCTTTTTCTGAGTTTACTGGTGTGATTAACTTGTAACAAATCTACCATCCCTTTTGCCAACTCTTCTGTAGATCCCTCTTCACGCCCTTAGGGTTCTGACAGTCTGTGTCTATCTGCCACTCTCCTCACTTCATCTGTACTCTGACATCCCCAGTAGGGGTATCC
>NW_011912930.1:0-2578 GCF_000151845.1 Pteropus vampyrus | reverse complement strand
CCAAAGCCTGGCAGGAAAGGCCTGAGACAGCAGAGTGACCCGGGGCCATGGGCCGGGTGCAGACCAGCAGGCTGGAGCCCAGTGGCTGGCCACAGCATCGAACAACCCGCAGGAAAGCTTTGGAGAACCATACACGCTCTTCTCAGACAGTTCTAGAAATACTTGCTGAGGTGGCATTGACAAACACAAGCGGATACGGCAAAACATCACATAATTTGGAATATATTATTGGAAACGTGACCTCGTGGCTAATGACGTCTGGGACCTGCTAGTTATAAGGATGAGAGGAGTAATTTTACAATATTGGACCCTGAGCAAAAAATAAAAATAAAAAATGGACTTTCCAAACCCAAACAAGACCAAATTGAAGTAAATCTCTAACAGAAGAAGTTTTGTTTTAAAAAATTTTAAATGTTAACATAGCATTTTGGAAGTACTGGATCAGAATTAAAAGCGAATGTTCCGAGACCTATTTACACAAAGGAAGTTGGGTCCGCGCTGGGAATCGAGGCAGCACCTCTCATCATTCCTTACTACAGCATGGTTGGGTTAGTGGAGGACCTACGACCCCTCCCAAGGCTCCTTCCACTCCCCTTTGCCCTACTCACCATGTATAAGAGACATGAAATAGTTTATGCAGTAAGAGCCCAGGGGTCTGCAGTCTGGGGGAAAATGTTCCAGGTAGCTGCTAATCTGGAAGTTATTTTCTTTCCCCCAAACAGCCAGGGTGGTCCATATCAGTGGTTTCCAGCTTTTTTCATTTCATGAGCCAGTAAAATTAAATTTTTTAAAAAATCTGGGTGGTAATGGGGTGGGGGGGGGAGGAGGACGTGGGGTTGCCTACTTTACGTTTGCCAAGTCGGGGCATAAAAATAACCACTCCCCTCTGCCCTCTCCATCGTTACACGCGTGTAAAGAAAAGCACGTCTCGAAACCCCAAACACAAGCAAATTGTAATCTCAGCGTAGAGGATAGTCCTTTCAATTAAAAGCTTTATTGAAAAAAAAAAATCTTACTTTATTGTCTTTACTTTTCTCACTTTACAACGGAACGTTCAAAGATGTTTTTTTGAAGGGCAAGTTCTGATCTGCATGAGTCCTCTCTCTAGTTGCCAGAAGATAGCTCACGGAGACACAGTTCTGAGGTCACGTCTCTGGACACACGTTAGGAGATGGAGTATTCTAGCATTACCTAAACTGATTAGGGAGCAAATCGGGACTGCAGTCTTCACTCAGACTCATGTGTGATGTTTGAAAGCAGCAGGAGACAGAGGCTGAGAAGTCTGTCTTTTCAATTAATAAATCGGCCCTGTTATGGAGCCTGTTATGGCCCAGCCTGTTAGGCGATTTGCAGATGAAGACTGCGGGGCATGGGAGACCGGCCAAGTACACAAAGCTAGGGCAAGCAAGTGTGTTAAAGGTTGGGACAGAACCTGACCAGAAACATCTCCTTTTTAAGTCTCTCTTGGCTAAGGTTTTCATTAATCCTCAGAGGAGGGGCAGAGGGAAGGAAAGGATTGATGGCTAATAATAATTTTATTACTGAATACCTACTCTGAGCCCGCCCCATAGTATATGCGTATGTATGTACGTACGTATGTATGAATGTATACTGAATAGCTACTATGTCCTATGCCAAGATCTTTACCTATACCATTGCCTTGAATGTTCAAGAGAAGTTTATAAAATAGGTATTCAACACAAATCTTATTTAGTTGGAGAAAACGAATCCAAGAAAAGTTAAGCTAGTGGCCATCAAAATGACCAGTGTGCTCAAACTGTATTCTGCCAGCCTAACCAGGCCTGCCCCCTAGGGTTTTAGTATATTATATGCTCCAAACCATTTTTTTTTCTCTCACGTAGCTGCCCCGGCATAGGATTTGATAAACTAATTCTCACTCAAGTGTCAATGACTGATAGAGTTTACTTAGTTCTTTCCAAGTGTATCACATTGCAACAGGGCTGCATTTACTTAATTCAAAAGACTATGGCTTTAAGATGAAATTTCAGGTATGAGCTGCAAGCGAAGAGGGGTGTATCTATATACCCTCAAATAATGGAGCCTCCTCTGTCAGCTAGCCATATGTTTGTCATCTAAAGAACAAATAATGGACTAGCAAACAAGTCTTTGAACATGTGAAAATATGTATTAAAAAATCAACCTACTGAAAAACCCAAGGCTATCGTCTGAATTCCCATTCAAATGGTTCACAGATGGAAAGATAAATTAAGGATGCTTCCATGAAACCTAGCAGATAAACAAGGAGTTTAACATTAATACTGTGAAAAAGAGGAAAGGAGGAAAAAGTGAATTACAAGAAAGATCAAAGCATAAAAGGCAAATCTTTGGTGTCCCAGATACACCTCGGGTCCAAGAAACCAGTGAGGAAGACACGTGCAAGGTTTAAGAGAGAAACTCACCACGGTGTGGAGTGGGAGAGGGAGTGGGAACTGAAATGCAGCCCACACTCCCGTCACCAGTCTCTGGATCCCAGTACACAGGTTTGTTCACCCACAGGGGCTCCTCGTTCTAATATGTCCATCTGGAGGGAATGCTGCTTCCTAATGGGTCCGTCAGA
>NW_011912929.1:0-1829 GCF_000151845.1 Pteropus vampyrus | reverse complement strand
GATTCTAAAATTCATACAGAAATGGGAATGGTCGAGAATAGCTGAACCGGTTTGAAAAAGAGACGAACACGGAGGACTCTGTCTCAGGTCACCGTAGTCGAGACAACACAGCGACATCGGTATTCGACAAAAGAGCAACAGGATGAAGTAGAACATCCAGGAATAGAAGCCCCCCCACGGCGACAGTCGGTTTCTGACAGTGGCCCCAAGGAACTCGGGGAGAGAGAGGGTCGTGTTGGCCCAGCAGCGCCGGGCCCGCCGGAGCCCCGTGGGAGGGGGCGTGAGTGCCCCCCACCCCAGTGCAGGCGGATCCGGGGGTGCCGTGCCGTGAGTGGAAGCACAGCCGCCCTGATATGATTTTGAATAACGGCGAGTGACTCCTGGAAACTTCCAAACAAATAAAGAGCAAAGCAAAACGAAGCAGTCACGCCTCAAGCGGGGACGTTCCTAGAAAATCCGGCATATACTAAAATGACGCAAAAATGATCTCCGTTTCTATGTGAGATGAAACGCATCGTCACGCAGAGCAGTCGGGCTGCTTTCCGGCCCTGCCCCCGCCCCGCCTTTGCCATGCTAATGTTAATGTTAAACTCTCCCCAAGGCTGCCAAACCAGAGAGTTCCACACTTCACGTCACACTCATTTATACGGGGTACGTTTTCCTCCGGGAAATTCAACTGAACGTCCCCAGCCCTGCAGACCCATCTCCCTGCGGGCGGACACGGTGTCGCTCCCACGCCAGAGCAACCGAAGCCGTCCGAGGACCGAGCCGTAGGGCCCAGCTCACCGAGTCACTGGTTTTCACTGTGATCGACCCGCTCACGAATGGCCCCAGTTTGTCCCGAGCCTTTTCTGGGCACTGGCCCCCAGTCCCATGCAATTCGTTCGGCTGCTCCTGCGGGAGTCAGGCTGAGTCGCTGTGTCACCTCGGGGGGCTGTTTCAGATGACCTTCCCCCTTGGAGGCCAACTGCGTCGACTTGCACATTCCCTGGAATCATTCTGATCACCTCATTCTCCACCCGGAAACTCTCTGAGGCCTGGTTTCACGATTTCTTTGCCTTTCAGAAGAATGACCAGATTCGAGCAAACAAAATGCACGAAAATCCTGAGACGCGAGTTGTATCATGGAGCAGTCTGTTTGTGACATCTTACGGGGGGCACCGCCAATTCAGAAACGCCACAAACACCTGGTGAAACCCAACGGCGCCCAGGACGGGGGGTCCCCAGGCCCGGGGTGTGGGGGGGCCCAGGGCTCCGGGCAACGGGGAACATGCGGAGCGTAGCATCTTTATTTTTTATAAACCTTCCACTGTCCAGCCAGGATTTGGGTGGCTTAGAAAGGATTTTATTGACGGGGACGTTTGATGGAAGGTCATTAAGAGTATTAAGTGGCGGGAGATCCTCCGAAGCCTGGGATGACCCACGGTTCACGCGTCATCTGCTGTGAAATGTGGGATTTTCATTTTTCAAAAAGATTAGCATAAAAAGGTCCCGTTCTAAGAGGCTTCGCATCAGAGAGTAACCCGCTGTTAATTTCCTCCACGTATCGACTCCTAATTTTCACAATTTTCCTATGCTGTTTGGTCAACAATTGTCAGTTTCTTTTCAAGATCAAGCCAGCTGCTTCCAGTGGGTCAGCGCTCGGGACTTAGGCACAAATCAGCTCCAGCCAGCAGACCTTTGCGTTTTACACGTCACCGAGGACAGCAGGGCTTCACCGGCCCGCCTTGTGCATACTTCCCATTTGTCTCTACGAAATCCCTGTGTGTGCCGCTTGCTTATGTGTCATTGTCTCTAATCTTCAGCATTTCTCTCCAATCCACGGGGGG
>NW_011912928.1:0-1256 GCF_000151845.1 Pteropus vampyrus | reverse complement strand
ATATAACACCATATTTAGTTTCTTAAGGGACTTCTAAACTGTTTTCCAATGATGCATCATTTTACATTCCTACCAGCAATGTATGATTATTCCAAATTCCTCTACATCCTCACCCACATTTGTCACTGTCTTTTTTTATTATATCCAGTCAGTATGAAGTGGTACCTCATTATGAATTTGATTTGCATTTCCCTAATGACTAATGATGTTGAGCATCTTTTCATGTGCTTATTTGCCGTCTATACATCACCTTTGGAGAAATGTCTATTCAGATCTTTTGCCTGTTTTAATTTGAGTTATTTGTCTTTTTATTGTTGAATTGTAAGGTTTTTTTAATATATTCTGGATTCTAGACCTTTATCAGATGTACAATTGCAAATATTTTTTCTGTGAATTGTCTTTTCACTTCCTTGGGTCTTTGGAAGTACAACCAAATTAAATTTTGATTAAGTCCAATTTACGTATTTTTTCTTTTATTGTTAGTGCTTTTATTTTCATATCTAGGAAACCATTGCCTAATCCAAAGTTATAAAGATTTATACCTATATTTTCTTTGAAGAGTTTTATTCATGAAGGAGGGTATCCATGAGAATCACATATCATTGTATAATATTTCATTTCATTTACAAAAGCAGAATCTAATAAGTTGTGGGTTAGCGATAGCTTATGAAGAAATATAAAAGGTTTCCTCTAATGTCCAGTGAGTAGAACATTAAAACAATGATATTCCATTGATTCATTTAAAAATGAAATTTTCTATCAGTTCATTCAAACTAGTTCTTATTCTGCTGAATCTTGAGGGTGAAAACATATTATGGACAGCAAGGGCATTGACAAATTACCAAGGACTTAAACACAATTTCTGAAAACTTTTTAATAACATTACTTACATATGTATGATTAATTAAAGAACAGACAGAGTCAATATAAAATGCAGAAAAGTATTCTGACAAAACACAGAATCTCAGCTATTTGGGCAGATTATACAGAAGATAAAGAAAAACCTTTCATAATGCCATTTGGCAAAAGTATCAATCAGTAGACTAAGGAAGCAAGCCTATCAAAACTGAGTGAATTATGCCAAAATTTTAACCCATTTCATAGCTTCTTTTCAGACTCAGATGTTATAAATCAAGGCAAATAAACTTCATTTTCAAAGTTTCATATCCTAGAACAAACTCACACTTTAGGATTGCCTTATATTCTTATGAGTGTGCAATGAAATTTTCTAGAAACTACATGACATATGATATCAC
>NW_011912927.1:0-2475 GCF_000151845.1 Pteropus vampyrus | reverse complement strand
AATTATGTTCATGACTGGGACAACCAGAAAATAGTATAAAGCTATGTATTGAATAGAAAAAGAGGCTATCTTTGCTACGTTCTTTGTCTTTCCTTTGTTCTCCATAGTTAGTTACTGGACAACGGCCATCAAAAACCAAATTGACTAATTATTCACAAGTCAGGAGGCATGCATGCTTTTCTGAAAATTTGTGAGTTGACTGCTCTATTCTCTAATCAAAGGCAGCTGGATGAAATTTTCCCAAGAGATATTACTTCTAAATTTTCCAGAGTAGCACCTGGAGACTTAACCAGTTAGTCAACATTTTTCAAGCAGTGCATTGTTTTGAATCTCATCTATTATTTAAATGATCTAAAGCTCTATGCCCTTGTGTTGAAAGTTGATAAATATGAAAGATATCTGAAAGAATTTCTTGTTCATAGATTAAGGTACTGAAATTCTACTCTATGTCTCCCCAAAAAGCTCATTCTCCTACTCCTACTCTGGTTACACAGCTAAAAATTCTACTTACTTGATATGTCTCTTGAATCCTATATTCAAAACTCCTTTAATATCATAGCAAAATAATGTAATGTTGTAGTCAGTTGAAAATCATATGCAGCCAGGTTCAAATTTCAGCTCTGTAAATTATTAATTATAAAAAGTCTTGGATTAATTATCCTCACCTCTCTGTGCCTCACTTTCCTTATTTAAAAAATGGTTCTTGGGCCTGTGAAATTAGTGAATAAAAATTATTCTTTTCAATATTGCATATAAATAATAATCTTTTTAGTTTAGAAATTGAGTTCAATTAATAAATTTCCCTAAAGCAAGTTATCAGTTTCTATTAAGAAATGACACTAAATTGTTTCATTTGAGTCATAACTTGCAAAGTACAACATATCTTTAGATAAATGATTTTAATTATACGATACATCAAATTCTTCAGTTTTAATATTTTAGAAGAAATATCCAAATTTGAATACTAGTCTACCCAACATATAGCCTTTCTGAGTTCAACTTATTAATTCATGTTGTTAGTGTTCCCTATCTATCAAGTTTAATACAATGCCTTTGCATATAACAATAAAGTCTGTAACATTTATTATGCAATTCTATAAGCAGAAACTTTATGTGCTTTATATCTATTAATTCACTTTGTGAGGTTAGCTATAATTACGCTTCCAGTTTTCCAGATGAGAAAACTGAGGAACAGAAAAGTTTTGAAACTTACCCCAATTTACAGTTAGTACATGTCAGTTAGGATTTGTTCACAGCCGAATTCTCTCCCTCACATATAGGCTTAGCCAACATGTTCTATTGCCTACTATTTTTCACTGAATTCTGAAAAATCATATTTTCAGCAAATTGAAACATATTATTTACTACTGATCACACATCGTCCACTGATTTTAACCTGCTTATATGTGATAGAAATGTTTATTTGTGTGTTCAATTTAAACTAAGAAACAAATCAAAAAATTAAACATCTCCAATTAAATTGTATTATCATAAAATTTTTAAATTGGGGAAACAAATCCTTTAAAAGCCTTGGAACAACTTTATAAGGTAATACATTATGTTTGTCAAAGACTGGATTTCATAAAATTTGTTCTATAAAACACCAGTATCCCTAAAGTATATGAATATGGCCTGGTCAAATAACTGGCTGATTCTGCCCTTTGGTTGTAGTGCAGAAAGGAAATTATCAGATTAAAGGCTTTGAGAAATCTTTCAGCCAAGAAACCTGTTTAACTTGTTCTAATCTAAAATTTTCTAAACTTGGTTGACCAGAAACCCTTTAGTAAATTAGTAACCTGCTTGTTACTGTTTTGTAGGATATGTTTTAAGAAATGCTAATCCAAGTGACTCATCTTGACAGGGGGATTTGTATTCTTTGAGACATAATTTGTGTTCTATTTCAACATTTTAAATATCCCGAAACCCAGAAGCATTTTCTGTTCTTACCTTTCAGCCTATCTTTTAAACCAATAGTTGCAATATTAACCAAGAGTCCTTGAGATAATCACCCGCAGCTGTTATTTGCTTATGATCATACTCCATCAGATATGCAAACACACATGGTTCAATACAAGCAAAATGAGGGTATTATGATGCACATTAGCAAACAGATAAAGGAAGTTTCATAAAATAAGGTTGCTGGGAATTTTATAAAAATACACATTGGATAGTCAAATGTTCCTAATAATGTATACGAAGTTAGGAATAACAACCAAAAATATTACACCTCTATTACCCCCACCCCTCTGAAAGACATGCCATTCAGTCTTCAGATATGTGACAATATTTTCTGAAAGACAGCAATCAGCCTACAGTTTTTCCATTCAAGAAGACCAATAAGTATTTGTTGAGTGAAGGAAAGGAAAAATGAGGCAGACTGTAAAGCTCAAAGATAATACTGCTTGAGCAGCTACAGAATACAAAAATAGGGCTGTCTTTATACTCACTCAGTGGCACAGCTTATTAATAATTGCA
>NW_011912926.1:0-1540 GCF_000151845.1 Pteropus vampyrus | reverse complement strand
ATGATTGCATTGGAAGGATTATGACAGCAACTTCCTGCAGTCCTACAGTACCCAACAAATGGAGGGTGACTCATATCTCTGACAAGTTAATGTTTCTTTTCAATGCTTATATGGGTCATTCTTTCTCTGCATTTCTTCTACATTCACTGATCCAATCTTCGAATAAGTCTCTGAAAAGAATGAAGAACATCACTACAAAGTGATTAGGATTCCATTTAGCTACTACTATAGTAGATTCTATTTGAAAGATTATAATTTAATATGTATTAGATACTGTATATATATGTGTGTGTATGTATATATACGTATATATATATAACATATGTTTGATATATTGTGATAGACGAAATATGGTCACTAATTTATCAACATTCTTCTCATTGAGAGGTGAGTTTATGACTCTTCTCCCTGAATCCGGGTGAGCTCTAAAATTACTTTGAGTAGGAAGATGTGGAAGAAGTGATGCTGTGACTATTTTCAGGCCGAGGCCTTAATAGATTGTCAGCTTCTACTTCCTGTGTCTTGGAACACTCATTCAGGGAGAAGCCAGCTGCCATGCAAGCAGTCCAACAACCCTGAGATTACTTCCATGCCATGAGGAAGCCCAAGTTAGCCACAAATTTGTTGGGGTGTGGCCTAGGTACCAAGATTTTTCAAAGCTCCCCAGGTGATTATTATGTGCACCTATTTGAGAATGACTTATTAGGTGTCACTAAAACTGAACAGAAAGGAACTAAAAGGAACTAAAAAGGAACAGAAAGACCTGACTAGCTTTCACTCAGCTACACTGGTCATCTAAGCCCAGGCACCAGAGATGTGAGTGAAGAAGCCATCAGATGATCCAGCCTCAACTGACACCTATTGATACTAATTAACAGAGATTGTAGGAGATGAAAGCAGCCTCTCTATGAATAAAGATGAGTTTAGTTTGGGTCATAGTGTGTTTGAGATGCTGTGGGACATCCTGATAGAGATATTTATAGAGTACAGATATTTAAGGTTTATGGTAAATGAACTGGACTGAAGGTATAGACCTGAAAATCTTGAGTGTTCACTATTGATTTTTGACACCTTGACATGTTACTCAAGAGACAGGCTTAGGAAATAAACCTGGCTCCATTTTCTTATATGCTTCCCTGGGGGACCCTTTCTTTGGCAGTAGTTATTTATTATGGGTAGGATAGAGTGGTCATACACTTCTATAAGTGTAAGAGAATTGCACCTATGGGGAAGAGGGACAATGTGTGCCATACAGCTTGATTAAATCCCTCTCTCAGCAATTCTAATACATGCCCCCAAGGAACAGTACTAGTTCTGCCCCTCTCTTGCCAAGAAGTAAACTAAAATAAAATCAAAACCATTATGGTACAATATATGCAAAGGTTCATGGATTGTCATAGTCTTTCATGTAGATGTTTTCTCACTGTTACAATTATTTATCAAATTATCTCTTCCACTCTCTTTTTAATGGCTTCTAAAGACCTATACCATGTGGTTCTTGGCTACCATTATGACCTCATTTCCTTTTTTACACCTCACT
>NW_011912925.1:0-2095 GCF_000151845.1 Pteropus vampyrus | reverse complement strand
ATTGGAGTGATGCAGCCACCAGGAGCTAGAAGAGGCAAGGAACAGATTCTCCCCTAGAGTCCCAGGAGGGGATGTGGCTCTGCTAACACCTTGATTTGGGCCATTCTAGTGATACTGATTTGGACTTCTGGCCTCCAGGACTGTGAGAGAATAAACTTCTCTTGTTGTAAGCTACCAAGTTTGAGGTAATTTGCTATGGTAGCCACAGGAAACTAATACACTTAATAATAATTTGGAAACAACCAACCTGAAAGAGCCAAAGGAAGCTAGAACAGTGGGCAAGGAGATAGCAGCCACAGTAGAAGTCTCTGAAGCGTTCCTGCCATTGGCGGAGCAGTCTCCCTTTTCCTTCACATTCTTAGAGTGCTGCTTGTTATCACTGCTGTTTTGCCTCTAATATTTCACCTAAAAATCTTTCCTTTTAGTTTTAGTATCTTTCTGATCCCTCCATATTTTCTGGAGCATCTGGTTAAGCACCGGCTTGTTCTCCATTAAAAGTAATGATAAAAATCCAAGAACAAGTTTTACAAAGCTTTCTCTAAGGTCAGATCAAAGGATTTTATAGGGCCAGCGTTCTTGATGTTTCACATCCCCAACAGGATAGGCTTAGACTTGAATGAAATCCATTTCTTCACCTAGATTTAAATTCAAGTCCTGCTAATTACTCAATATGTGACCTGCAACAATTTAATTAACCTCCAGGCTTGTGGTTTTCTTATCCATAAATCCCAGATACTTTCGACTTCATCAGTTAGTTATGAGCGTTATAGATTATGTAAGTAAAATGGCAGACAAATATTCAGCACTTAAAAAATAGAAAGATTTATTCTTATTCTCCACATTTTGCCCAGCTTTGTTCCCCCCTCACTCAGGACAAACTGCAGGGCCTGGTATGCCTCTGTCTTGCTTAGGTGAAGGGATATTTTAGGTGAATGTTTGGCTAGGGAAATGTCTTACTATTGGCCAGACTCTAAATTCATCAGTATGAATTTACATGCTCTTCTCTATATAAGAAGTTCAAGCTTTCTGAGATAAGACAGTTGTCAGAATCATTTTTAAAACCTCTTTATTATTTTTTAGTTTAGGTAATGTTAAGTAATAAACGTAGGACTTGAACCGGTTTCACAGCTTTTGCTGGTTAATATTCTGTCCTTGAATTGTTTCAAAATTCTAAGTGAAACTGAAGAATTAAGTCCCATCCCCACCTCCACTCTGGCTTGAGTAGGGGGTAGGTAACAAGCAAAAACAAAACAAAACAAAACAAAACAAAAAATAGAAACCTCCTTAAGCAGTTTCCATGGACAAAATCTTGTCACTGTTTATTTTATTTTCTCACTTGGGAACCAGGAGGCTGACTTCTTCAACCCTCTAACATAGATATTACGAAGTAACAACTATGTAAAAATTCTCAGATAATAAGATTAAGGGCTAGTCTACGTCCTTGTTGAAACTTAAATTATCTCTTGAGGATGAAACAGCTTCAGTGTTGTGCTCTCCCAAGGGAGTTTATCAAGTTCATCTCCCGCCCCCTCCCCTTCCCCTCTACAAAGGCAGAATTTCTACATGGGTAATGGATGAGAGCTCTGGTCTCTAAGGCAAAATTTCCAATATCCTTCATGGCCAGACTTCTTGCAATCTTACACCAATTATTAACATTCCAGAGCAACATCTTTTGAAGGACAGTAAGTATGAGCCTTCTTCTTCCTTTTTCTGAAATTATTCTCTTGCAATCTGACTCATCCACACAGTTTCCATTAAGAATTGAATATGAGCCAGAGACTGCATTTCTGACTAAATATCCTCTGGAGTTTCACGCTCACATTTAAGGTTGTTTGCTGAAATCTTTTTCACCTGAATGTCATGCAAACACTTTAAGCAAATATGTCCAAAATGGAACTCACACATACAAAGATAACTAGCAGCTCAAAAGGGAATAAGGAAAAAGTTCCAGAGAGAGGGCAGGAAATAACAACTAAAATTTTCAAATAGGTAGATTTCTGCTGACTTGGAGTAGTCGGCATTGGTTTGATGTGAATGACAATTTTGAAGTAAACCTTAAAGAATAGACTTCGAGTAAACTGATAGAAGGTTATTT
>NW_011912924.1:0-1564 GCF_000151845.1 Pteropus vampyrus | reverse complement strand
AAGTTGTGTAAAACTGTGTTTGCAAACACATAGAACAGGATGGCATATGTTTATCACTATAATATATGTATTTTATACAAATACATAAAATATACCTTATACATACATATACACATATATAATGTGACTCCCTGTGCTCATTCCAGATGTTATTAATTATTCCCAACACTACTTTTTGACAGGTACATTCTTCAATAAAAGGTTAATATGGTTATTTCTGGGTGGTAGGAATTACTTTTCCACTTTTTTCTTTACAATTTTGTATTATTTCAGGTTTTTTAAAAAATAATGATACATTACATTTTTATTATTAGAGAAAAAAAATCTTTTTTTAATTTAAATAATCTCACCTCTTCTGGGATGAGCCTTTCTGGACTCCCCTTTACAGAAGAGCTGATCACACCCTACCTATGTGTAGGTTTTTTGTCTCACATGTCACAGCCATTATAATTTTCAGGTGGTATTATTTTTATTTGTTAACTGTGCCCTCCACCACGACCAAATATCTTGAGGATGAGGATCATGTCTTATTCATCTAAGCAAAGAGAAGAGAGAAAATTCCTGAGGAATATAAGAATATGGAATGAGAGTAGAATGTAGTCTGAGGAACAAGGTTATAGAGGTCATTACTAACTTTCCCTTAACTAGTAGTCTTATCAGCTTTTTAGAGGATTTTCTGTCTCTTCCTTCTCTTCCTTCTTCCCCTCCTCTTCCTTGGTTGTTTTTCATCAAGGCCACTTTAGGACAGTCTAAAAGACAGTCCCAGTCCGGTGTTTGGGTGTCATTGGAGGTGCTCTGAGGAAAAAAAAATTCATGACAGTAGAGAGTAGAGGAAATAATGTGAATTTTAATTTACTGAACTAGAAATCATGAAAGTAAACTGATGGTGAAGAGTCGGCGGTTTTAGCTGGAAGTATGCTTATTTTGTTTCAGTTTGGGCTTGGAAGACTTTGGAATAGTTGTAGCCCCCTCCCTCAAATCTGAATTTAGAATTAAGGCAATAAAATAAAAACAGAGGATCTTGCCCAATAGGGTTTTACAAATATTTTTTCTTCCTTCTCGAATCTCAGCATCATTTAATGGCAACTCTTTTATTAATACACAGAGGAGAAAGGAGGACATTTTGTAGAGTGTGAAGCTATTTCTGCACCCGAGTTCAGGGCTAGCTGATTAACAAATGTGTTCAATTAGCCCGGGAAATTATAAGCAATTTTAAAACTAAGTTGTTTGCCCTATTTTCCCAGGCACAAACTCTTGCTGGAACTTTCGTAGGGGAGACTTGGAATTGTAAGGGGCATTGCATTCTTGCAGCTGAGAGGGTTACCTGAGAGCAAGAAGGGAAGCAGCTCAGAGAGCTCAAGAGTTCCATACTCGGTGCAAACTGACCATGTAACCTTGGTCAAGTCATTTTACCCCTTGCTTTACTTTCCTTATTTTTGAAATGCACACATCTACCCTGCCTCCTGGAGAGAGCTTTAGATCCCATGTGACTGGATACGAAAGATCATGTGAAATAACCCCTTTAAAATGTGATGCCACACGTACTACATGGCCAGCTCCTTGA
>NW_011912923.1:0-2249 GCF_000151845.1 Pteropus vampyrus | reverse complement strand
ACTAACTTAACCCTAAACCTAATCCTTACCTAACACTTTCTGAACCCAACACTAAACATAACGGAACCCGAAACCTAAAACTAACCCTAACCCTAACCCTAACCCTAACCCTAACATGACCCGAAACCTATCCCTAACTCTAACCTTAATCCTAACTCTAACCTCTTACCGTAAACCAAAACCTAACCCTAAACTTAACCCTACCCTAACCCTAAAACCTACAGCTAACCTAACCCTAAACCTGAACCCTAACCTATAACTCTAAACCTAACTCTAAACTCTTATCCTTACATTAACCCAAACCCTAACCATATGCCTAATCCTAACCCTAACCAAAATCTAAAGATAACACTAACCGTAAACATCAATCTACCACTAAAGTAATCCTAACTTGAAACTTACCAGTAATCTGATTCCTAAACCTAACCTAAACCCTAACCGTAATCCTTAAATGTTACCCTAACACTGACTCTAATCCTGATAATAACCCTAAAACTAAAGCTAATCGCAACCCTAATTCAAAACCTAATCATACATTTTACACTGACTATAACCCTGAACCGAACAACTTATCCTAACCCTAACCCTAAAACTAAAGCTAACACAAAACTTAATAGTAACCCTAAAGCTAACACTAACACTAACCCTGATCTTAACCGTAACTAAAGCTAAATCTAAACTAATTCTAACCCTAACCATAAATTTTACACTAACAATAACACTAAACCTAACCCTAACCCAAACGTAACCTAACCCTCACCCTAAACCTGAACCTAAACTTAACCCTAACCATAAACTTAACGCTAACCTTAATCTGAATTTAACCCTAATCCTAACAATAACCATAAACCTAACCCTAAACTAAACCTAACCTGACCCTAATTCTAACCCTAACTCTAAACCTAACTCTAAGCCTAACCTAACCATAACTCATTAATTCTAACACTAAGCTCTTACCCTGAACTTAACCCTAAACCTATATCAAACCGCAACCCTAATGCTAAAACTAACTCTAACCGTAACCCTAACCCTAAATCTAAAACTAATACTAACCCTAACACTAACCCTAAAGCTAAAGCTAATCCTAATCTTAACCCTAACCCTAAATCTAAAGCTAATTCTAACCCATCACTAACCCTAACTCAAAGCTGACCCAAACACTAAACCTAACACGAACCCCTAAACCAAATCCTAACCGTAACCGTAACCTTAACCCTAAACCCCCACCTTAACCCTAATCTTAACATTAATCTTAACCCTAAAACCTAAGCTTATCCCTAATCCTAAACCTAACCCTAAACCTAACCCTAATCCTAACTATAACCCTGATCCTAACACTAAAAGTGAAGCTAATCCTAACCGTAATTTTTACCCTAACACTAACACAAACCGTAAACCTGTTCCAAATCCTAAAACTAAAGCTAATCCTAACTCTAACCCTAAACCTATAGCTAACCCTAACCCTAACACTAATCTTAATCCTACGCCTAATCCTAACCTATAACTAACCCTAACCTTAACTGTAACCATAGACCTGTTCCTAACTAAAACTAAACCGAATCCTAACAGTAACACTAACCCGAACCTAACACTAACCCTAAATTTGAAAGTAACAATAAACCTAACCCTAACCCATTATCCTAAACCTAACCCTAAATTTAACTTTAAGTCTAAAAATACCCAAATCCTAACCCTAACATTAACCCGAATCCTGATTTTAACCCTAAATATCAAGCTAATGCTAACCATACTTCTAAACCTAACCCTAACACTAACCCTAACTCTGATTCTAACCCTAAAACAAAAGCTTATCCTAACCCTAATTCTAAACCTAACCTTATATTTTATAATAACAATAATTCTAAAGCTAACTGCATATCCTAACCCTAACCCTAACATAAAGGTAATACTAACTATAACACTAACCATAACACTTACCCTAACCCCAACCTAAACCAACTCTTACCCTATACTAAATCTAACCCGAAACTAAAGACAACCGTGACCCTAACGTAACCTTAACCCTAACCCTAGCTCGAACACTAATACTAACTCTAAACTCTTACCCTAACCATAACTCTAACCCTGACCCTAAACCTGATCCTAACCTGAAAAACAAAAGCTAATCCTAACCCTAATTCTACCCTAACCTGAAATTTTACACTAACAATAACCCTAATTCTACTCTCTTGCCCTAACCCTAATGCTAAACCGAAAGCTAACACTAACCCTAAGGCTAACCTTAACAC
>NW_011912922.1:0-1321 GCF_000151845.1 Pteropus vampyrus | reverse complement strand
AGTTACAGTTCCCACACAACTCATCAAGGGCAGAACAGGATTTGAACCTGGATCTGAGTCTGGAACCTCTGCCATACCTGGATTTCCTATGGTTTTCTGGGAGGCATTATGGTGCTGTGGTTCAGAGCTTGGGCTCCAGAGCCACACCAAGTAATGAGACGCTTTTGGGTTGATTGCTTAACCTCTCTGGGCCTCAGTTCCTACCTTGCAGAGGTATGTGAAGATTCGATGTGGCAGCAGATATAAATACTTGCTCAGTACATGGGGTAGTTATTTATGACTATCGCTGTTATTACTAGAGAGGTTTTGCATTCTGGAAAGCTATCTGGTGCAGTGGACTCCCTCTGGTCCTAATCAACCTGGGATCACATGACTGGTCAAATGTCTAGGCCAACAGAAATGCAGAGGAAAATATAAACCTTTCACACTTGAAGAATAGGGATCCTTGAAACCTCACGAAGCTTGGCCAACCATGTCCTAATAGTTCTCGTGTTACTTCTTGATGAGCATCTGTAGCCAACTGTTCTCCTAGTTCAGGTTCTAGGATACCAAGTAAAAATGCTCTGTGTTAGTACTAGCCGCACCCCCCCCCACTAGTAAAGACCTACAGGAAGCATTTGGAGGAAGGACTGACCTCCAGCTATTTTGGAAGGGCCTATCTTCTATCAGGGGCTGATTTGGGGCTGAGTTGAGAATGTATTTACTAGCCAAAGTCTGCTCCAAAGTAAACATGTCATCACATTCCTCACAGCCTGTAACCTCCATGGGGAGAAGCTGGGGTCATCATGGAGCACGGGTGGTAAGGAAATCTTATCCGACTCCATTTCAGCAGGATCCCACTTAGTTCATCCTTGGTGAGGAACACGGGAGAGAGAAAGAAACAGATAGTCCTAAATAAGCTGAATAAAAGAGAACATTTGGTGCAGTTATTCTCTGCAATGGTAGGTAGGGGAGAATAGGACATTTACAAGATAAACATGTTGTGTAGTGAAAGAGCACACATTTTTATGTGGGTGTGCCTTTGAATTTATCCTTACTGCTTTTTTTCTGCCCATAAAAGTAAAACAGACTTCTTTTTCCCTTCCTCCCTCCTTTCCTTCCTTCCATCCATCCTTCCTTCCTTCCTTCCTTCCTTCCTTCCTTCCTTCCTTCCTTCCTTCCTTCCTTCCTTCCTTCCTTCCTTCCTTTTATGATTAATTTACAATAAACTGCACATATTTAAAGTGCACACACACACACACATTCATGAAACCATTGCTACAATCAAAATGGGGGAACATATGAATCACTCCAAAAAGTTTCCTCATACTCTTTTGCAATC
>NW_011912921.1:0-2180 GCF_000151845.1 Pteropus vampyrus | reverse complement strand
GTTTTTTATCTTTAGTCAGAGTATGCAGTCAAAACATTTTTTTTTCTAAAGTTAGTCAGGTCATTAATTTAATGCTATTGAATACATTTGTCACAGTCTGCATTCCAACTTTCTTCCACATCCTAGTTTGCTTTTATTGCTGTTTTTCTTTGTTGCTTACATATACTAAAAATTACTCTGAGGTGTACAGTCCTATGGCTTTTGACAAATGCATAGAATCCTATATCATCACCATAGTCACAGACTCATAGTAAAAGCTATGCCTTTTTAAACAATCATATTCCCTACTCCCAACCCTTTTCAGTATTGTAAAGATATTTCATCACCAGTTCTTTTTTTCTTCATAACTTTTTTTTTATAGTGACATCAGTTAATGAAATCCAGTAAGTTTCAGCTGTACATTTTAACATAAGGCACATATATTGTGTGTTCACCTCCCATAGTGTTATGTGCGCTTTTCATTCTAACCAACATCAAAGCTGCATAACTCTTCAAGTCTTTGAATGATTACACACCAGGAGGACTGAATTGGTCACTTTATGTCGGTGCATGCACGGACCAAGCGGCTGCCATGACTGGTTTTCACTGCTCAGGTCAAAGAGGTCACTTCTGAATGTGAGTCTGCGCACTGTGTCATCCATAGAGAAATGCCAGCTAGCCGAAAACTGTCACTTGATCTTAACAACGTTGTGCAGGATGTGATTAAGGTGATCAGCCACATGAAAGTGCATGCCCTTCACTCACATCTGTCCGTGCAGCTCTGCGAGAGATGGGCACAGAGCGTGCGCGTCTGTCTCATACACAGAGGTGAGATGGCTTTCTAATGGTTGATCACTGCCCGGAGTTTCTGAGTTACGAGAGCTGCTCCAGAGATTTCTTTCAGAAAAACAGCCACCACTGTGTCACATTTCGGTGACACAGAATGGGTTGCAAAACCTTACTATTTTATTTTATTTTTTTATTTTTATTTGTTTGTTTGTTTGTTTTAACGCCTACAGCACCTGGTCTTCCATCCAAGTACTAACCAGGTCTGACCTTGCTTAGCTTCCAAGATCAGATGGGATCGGGTGTGCTCAGGGTGGCATGGCCGTAGACAAAAACTAGTTTACTTTTCAAAGTGAGAGGGAACTTTACGCATGTGCATTCCTCCGTCTGCAGAGGCAGCCTTTCTTCGTAGAGTCCCTGTCTACTTCATTAGTATAGCATTTCTCAACGTCCTTGGTCTCTGGGACTCTGAAAATTATTGGGGGTCCCGAAGAGCTTTTGCTTATGTAAGTTATATATATCTATCAATATTTGCCATAAGAGAATTTAATTAACCCTGACATTTTTCAAAAGTATTTATTTAAAATACCAACAATAAACCCATTATAGGTTACTGAAATGATAATTTTTGTAAAAGTAACTGTTTTCCGAAAGGAAAAGTAAGAAGAATGGATTTGTTTTGCATTTTTTCAAGTTTCTTTAACGCCTGGCTAAGTATCAAGCAACTGTGTTCTCCTGTCTGCTTTTGCATTCACTGTTCTATCACATATCATGTAAGCTCTGCAAAACGTTCATGAAAGAATCGGCGTGGCAAAGCCAAAGTCTCACAATTATGAACACAGTTCTGAATTTACATGTCTCTTGAAAGGGCCTCAGTGACCCTACAGACTTCAGGACCCACTTTGAGAACCAGTGCAATTGGACCTTGCCGAGTCTTCCCAGGAGTGTCCACCTAGCTGATTCCAGTATTCACAGCCAAGAAAGCCACCTGCCAAATCACAAGTTGTCGATGAAATATACACATGTAATTGGCATAAGTAATACAATCAAAAGCATCTTTCAAAAAAAAAAAATTCTGTATGTATTCATGAAGGGTAGTTTCTCCTCCGTCACTAGATAGTCAGGCAGGTCCCTTAGGTAACAGAAAGTCCTACTGTCACTCTAAGCTGCAGAATGAAGTCTCAGTTGATGCCGGGAAAACCCAGACCCTTGAAAGAGTCAATCCGCAGCTTTATTACAACTTAACAAGCATCCTTTACTAGACAAATCCTGGAGGTGGGCCAGACCCTCGTCTCCCGGATGTCCTGGAGGGAGTCCCAGCTGCCAGCTACGTGAAACTCTCCAATGGTACCTGAAGCCCTTCTTGCTAGGCCCTCCTTGAGGTGGGGGGGACTTCCGGTGCACCAGCATCCCCT
>NW_011912920.1:0-1857 GCF_000151845.1 Pteropus vampyrus | reverse complement strand
TCATAGCAGTTTTTATATATCAAAAAATTATCAGAAAAAATTTTAAGATTCTTTTTCTTCACATTTAAGTCATCCAAGAAACTCCTATTAAACATTGGTCTTTTGAAATAAAACGGTAAAGACATTAACAGTTGCAGCTACCATTTGGTTTTTTAAAAAGCTACAACAAGAAAGAATACACTGCAGAATCAAAGATCAGCATTGGAAGGATCTTACGACACTGCTGTGCCCTCAGAGAATAACCTATTTACTTACTTTTCACATCATGGTAGGTTATTCTTGCAATAATTTTTCATTTGTTGCTAAGGATACCTTTAGACAAAGGCACCAATATTTCTTAGGGAAGAACAGTGCTGTGTTTAAGAAGCAATTTCTTTGATAAAAGAGCTAGGAATTTGGCATTTGACAAGATGAGCCTAACCAGCAAGCAACTTCCCATTTCCCACTGGAAGAGAAATTAACTTTTCTAAAATAAAAATGGTAATACAACAGATCTAGAATTAAAAATTGTTTTATTTTTAAATGCTATATAAATTTCTAGGAAAATTAATAACCTAAAAGTGTCATGTAAAATTGAAGATATAATAAAATAAATTTAAATGACTGAATTCCTACCTTTGTGAGGATTTATCTATCTTTCACATAAACAAATTTAGTCTTATTCAATTGCATATAAATGTATCTTGGTTTTATAAGATAGACTGGTTTTTGAGATTGTGTCAAAAATTCATAAAGTATTTTAAATACACAGGGAACTGAATCCATTTGGAAATATAATTTCATGTTATCATTCATGGAAATATTGAAGCTTATTTAGGCAGAGGAAGATAGAGCGCATACAGTCTAAAAAGATAATAAGGTCATAATTCCATTGTCCTTTACCAATGTCGTTAAAATTAATTGTTCTCCTCAGCTGGGTAACTTCTTTCTACTACTTTCATATTACTATTTTGATCAACTATCTCTGTCACTAATTATCGAACTTTACATCAGACTCACATAAGACAGTGATTAAAAAATACAGTTTCCTGGGCTTCAGCCCCTGATTCTGATTCATTAGGACTGGGATAGGCCTTGAAAACTGAATTTTAACTGGCATCTCTGGTTATTCTGATTAAGGAACTCTATTGATCACAGTTGGAGAAACAGTGCTCTATGTAGAAAAAAAATTGTTTAATTATCTGTATTTGGGGTGTTAACCTAAGAGAGTCATGAAGGAGTGATTTATGATTATCTATCAATTAAATTTTCATATAATACATTTTATGCTTCTCTGCTTAAAAACTACTACATGTAGATTATTTTCCCTTCAATCTTTATCCCTTGATCAAAATGCTTAACACTTCACTTTTCATAATTAATTCCATTTTTCTTTAGTAGCTTTTAAGAGTCTTAACCTGCCACAAGATTTTTATATGCACTTTTACAGAAGACGAAGAACAAATATTTCATCTGAAACCACCTGGTGCAACATTCTATAATTGCTCAGCAAATATTAGTACCGGGCTATATATCTCAGTAAGAATCTGCAATAATTCTAAGGTTCTCTAGTGGAGATTTTCCATTTTCTATGATTAGTCATTCCATTTTTCAAATATATTGTTCAGAAGTTATTCATGTTTTACCTAATCCATCAATTAAGTGCCTTCTTTCTTAGGTAGACAGCAGAAGAAAATTCTATCATAACAAAGAAATTTTTAGAACCAAAAAATAATCATAAGATTCCTTTGCCATGATTTAATTTTAATACTAGTTTATTAAATTACTCTTTACACTTTACTTGCAAGAAAGATTTTCACTTAAAAAGCTTAGTCCCTATGTTCTAATAAAATTAAAAGAAATTTACATTCTAATATC
>NW_011912919.1:0-1292 GCF_000151845.1 Pteropus vampyrus | reverse complement strand
GTATCTCCAGGAAAGCAGGAACCTAGCAGAGAAGCCTAGGTCTGAACTAATAGCTCCCAAATTGCCTTCAGCACCCCAACTGTCCGCTTCTAGTCACCCACTTGAGCAGCAGCCTCTCCATCCCCATAGAGAGTGTAGGGCCAGTGGCACAAGCTCCTGTGAGAGACAGCTATGGAGAGAATTAAGGAGAGCCGAGTGCCTCCCAGGTGAAGCAGAACAACCCCCCACCCCCTACCCCGGTTAATTTATACCAGGTTGCTTCAGCGTCCACCTACAACCTCAACCTGAGAGGGTAGCTTCAAGGAATGGTCACTGGGTGTCACCGTTGCTTCTCAAGCAAGTGCTCTCATGGTTTAGCTAACACTAAAGGGTGCTGGAGAGAGATGATTCTTTCCTTGAGACTCACTTTACAGGCTTGAGATCTTCTGTGTCTCTAACAAGCTAAAAGCTCTTCTGACTTCCTTGGACCTTTGCTCAGCTGTTGTTCTCTGAGCCCGGACTTTCCCCATGCTTAGCACCTTCTCTTCCTGCATGTCACCTACCCAGACTTTCTCAGGCCGTCACATCTAAAGCACATCATCCCATTTATTCTTTCTGCTCCTAAATTATTGTATTTTTACAACACTATTATAATTGTCTTGTTTTTTCCACAGTTGGGACCAGCCTGCACATTTGATACTTACTATATATATTATGCTAAGTGCTTCATAGATAATCAGCACCATAAATCTTATACTCAAAGAGCAAACAGATCCCATTTCACTTTATTTCTCAGTTCCTATAAATCAAGGTAGGGATGCTTAAATTTTTTTTTTTAATCATCAGTTTATTCCAGTGCAGCAGCCTCCTCCAGGCTGGAGCAGGGAGTGATGACGAGTATACAGTGTTACAGGTTGAATTGTGTCCTCTAAAAAGACAATACACAAGCTCAAAACAGGGAAGGAGCATGCCTAAGAAAAATGAAAAAGTTGTAGGCAACAAACATAATACACACATGACAAGAGAAAATGGCTTTTATTTCTTTTTTTTCCCAACTTAAGTCAGGCTAAAAATACCAGACCTCAGAGTCCAGGCATTGAGCACCAAGATTCCTGTTGCAGCAGGTACTTCTCAGACACCTTGTCTTCCACACAGCCCACTGACATATCCTATTTTTTTTTTTGATAAGTGCAATTATTTCAAAAATAGAACTACTCGGAACCACTCCATTTATTCAAAAACTCTTCCAAGAGGGTCTTTGCTTGACTGCTTCAAGGATCTCTCTGCTGGTAACGACTCTTCTGTGGTTGTAG
>NW_011912918.1:0-1144 GCF_000151845.1 Pteropus vampyrus | reverse complement strand
TTATTATTACCATTGTAGTGGGTGTGAACCCACTGTGATTTTGATTTGCATTTGCCTAAAGGCTAATGATGTTAAGCAACTTTTCAAGTGTTTATTGACCACTTCTTTGCATCTCTTTGAAAGTAAACTTTCTAAATGCTTTCTTCTCTTACTGTTCCTTCTACATTAGTAATATCTTCAGTTAATCTTCATATCTCCTTGTTGTAGTTTACTTACCAAGAAGATAAAAAGTAATGGCAATATATTAGGCTTTGTATTTTCTCATTCTTTCATTTATTAAATATGGACTGTATGCCTATTCTGTGCCAGAGGCTGTTCGGGGCACTGAGCATATAGAAGAAAATAAAACAAATGAAAAAATCCTTGCCCTCATAAAGTTTACATTTTCATAGCTTAAATTTTTTTCAGTTTAATTGAGATATAATTGACATGCATACGGTGTACAGCATAAGGACTTGACTTACATACGCTGTGAAATAATTACCACAATAAGTTTAGTTAACATCCATCATCTCATACAGATAAAAAAAACACAACTTTTTTTTCTTGAGATGATCATATTGTTTTTGTCATTCATTCTATTATTGTGGGATACCACATTAATTGATGTTTCATATGTTGAACCATTCTTGCATTCCAGGAAAAAAATCTTTTTAATATGCTTAATCTTTTTATAAGCTGTTGAATGTGGATTGTTAGTACCATGTTCAACTTCTGTGTATTGTTCCAATTTTAGTATATGCACTGCCAAAGCAAAAACTCCCAGTAGCTTTATTTTTTAATACAGCATAATGTACTTTGAATTTTGTAATACACTTTGAATTTCAGTTATCAGTAAGTAGATGTTTCAAGAGAGACATGCTTGAAACATTAACAAAAATTAAGACACGCTTGCTATTTCTGATTGTTTTTGCAGACTGGCACCACCTCCTATGTAACATTTCTCAACTGACTGTCAGAGTGGCTGCTTCTTTGGAAGGTGCTGTACAATTTGACCCATAGGGAACATCTGGATTTGCAGATGCCATGATACTGGTATAGGTGGTATAGGAAACTTGTTTGTTAATACACCTAAATTTTTAAATAAATAAACTTGTTTGTTAATACACCTAAATTTTTAAATAAATAAGATTATAAATAAGAT
>NW_011912917.1:0-2102 GCF_000151845.1 Pteropus vampyrus | reverse complement strand
GAGTGGAAAGAGACAGAGGTTTAAAATCTGTGGGAACACACTGGGGGAGGGGGATTGGGAGGGGAGGGAGGCAACGAAAGGACAGTTTTGCCTACTTTACATTTTTCCCAGGGCTGTCCCTGTATGTGTCTTTGACTGATTGGGTCAAATTACACAAGATCTAGCTAGATATTCAGATTCCCTCAGATGTGTCTGTGTTGTGTAATCCTCCTGGCCTTGCAAGGGAACAGACCTGACTGGCCAGGGATTTTACAGGAGACATCGTCACTGAGATCTACAGTTCACGAGAAACGAGGGGAGGGTCCTTGACATTCTATGACAAATGGCTTGAACAGTCTGAAATATCAGGATGGCACTTTCTATGCTATTTATCCATTATACTAAAAAGGAAAGCGGCTGATGAGGAAGGCATTCCCCAACTCCTTTTGCCCCCAAAGAGGCCAACTCTGAATAATTCGCATCAGCTCCATCTGAATAAACAGTTTCCTACCCATTCAGACCTCGCAAACATCATTTGAATACCTGGAGGAGTTTTGAAAATCCCAGTGCCTAGGCTACACACATACAATTAAATCAGAATTGGTGAGGGTGGGACCCAGGTGCCAGCACTTTTTAAAGTTTCCTGGATGCTTCTAATGTGCAACTATGTTTGAGAACTAAGTGTTTAGAGGGAGTGATCTGAGCAGAAATTCAGGATTTAACTGCACTGAGAACCCTGATCTATATCATGCACTGGAGGCCTAATCAGATTATGCAGATGTTTCGTTTAGCACACATTGCTTATTGCAACTAGAATGTTTCTCAACCAATATCCTCTTTAATAAAGTCCAATTTGGGCCATTTCCACATTGTTAAGTGTTGACAGGGAAATTCCCCAATGTATTGGTGATAGGAGGGGGTGGTGCTTTAAAATCAGGTCTTGAACAAATATTAAACCTGCTTCCAGAGTCCAAAAAACACCATCACCAGAGGAGCTGCTTCAACAACTTCTGCATACTGCCACCTGGTGGGGCCTGGCTCTAACTTTTTCACTGCTCCTCACTCAGCCTTGGGTTCTGGGCCCTCCCCCAAATAGATGTAATTTAGGAAAATGTCATGCATTTTCAATCCAATTTAGTGGTGCCTTCCACATTGATCAGACTTCCTTTTCCTTTTTCCTACCATCGGGTTAATATAATTATTGCTTTCACATGGTGAAGCCATTTTATGTAATAGCTTTGTTTGTTACTATGGTTACAAGTTTCGCAGTACTTTGGAATATAAATTTATCATCCCCAAAAGCAGCTTTCTATCTGTCAAGGTGCAGCACTTACACGCATCTAAAAGCAAGCTGAGCAGTGGCTTTAGTTTTCTGTCTTTAGGGAAGTAGACTTTCTTTCCCTAATTGTATTTGAAAGTCCTTCGAGTATAGACACTCGTTGGAAATTGCTGGGTGCTGTCCCACTCCATTCCAACCCCCCAAGGACTTTCCTGCCTGAGTGAGGCACCTGTAAGAAGAGTTATCTGAAAGTCAGAAAAGTTGGCTGTGTTTGCCAGGCCACAGCCGTCCTGTAGCAAAACTGGAGTTATTACGAGTTTGTTTACTCTTGACTGATTTATTTCCCAGCTAAAGGCAAGGGCAGAGAACATAATTTCTCAGGAGTCAGATTTCTTTGGGTGTAATTCCTTCCTCTCACACAGGTGAAGCATCACCCTGTATTTCCTGATGGAAACGGAATTACAATTTCCCTTGAGAAAATGGCAAAAATTCAGAGCTGGGTTCAATCTGCCACCCTCAAGTGGCAAAGCATGACAGTGTCTCTACTCTGACAGTGTTTCACGCCCAACTGAATCAGGCCCAGCCCTGAGAGAACAGAAGTTATGTGGCCTTCGAAGCTGGGCTTTTCTCCTGTGCCTGGTCAATGATACCAGCTAACCCTGGAGAGGGCTGCATGTCTACTGCACCTTCCAAGTCTGTAACCCCATCTAATCCTCATGGTGATCCAGGAGGTACGCACCGCCTTTGCCCAGCATCCCTCTCATTTTGCAGAGGAGAAAATTGAGGCTCAGAGGGATGAAGCACTGTCCCAAAGTCACACAACGCAACCATGGCTAAGCTGGGG
>NW_011912916.1:0-1833 GCF_000151845.1 Pteropus vampyrus | reverse complement strand
ATATATTTAGACATTTAAGTTGATACGAATTTAGAATGTCTCCAATTTTTGACTAGTAAAATGCTAATGTATGAATATGTACATTTTTGTATGAGTATACATGAGCATTAATCTAGTTTAGGGTAGAATTCTCCAAAGTACACAGATATTGTCTCTTGCCCTCTTTTTAACCTTTAGAACTCGAGTTCCTGGATTCCTAAGGTTGACAAATGTGAAGAGAATAGCCACATTCGATTCTTCTTAGGATTCTGCCAGAGATTTTCCTTAAATTCTTTGGCTTTCAGCTATGAGTTTATAAGAACATTTATTTTATTTAATTCAGTAATTGCTTTGTTCCAGCTTGTATTGGGAGGTGGTTTGAGATACGTTGTCTGTCATACTGCTTGAAAGAATCATATGAAGATGATAAAATATAAGGCCACATCTAGTGTGACAGTATGTCTTCTTTCCTTTGTCAGTTCTATCTTCATGTGATTTTTTCACTGAGAGGTGAGAAGTACATCAAATAATTCTGGTAGAGGGGAGGATAAGGGAATGATGTGTGCTGTGTGAGCTTCATGTGTATAGTAGATGTCATAATTTTGGCTGTAGCCATGGTACCTTCCTCTGACCTTAACGTGTGTCTCATTGTTACATGATAGGCACATGGTAAGACCAATTTAAAAAATCCATTCACTAAATCAATGTACATTTTCTCTTGAAATGCTTATGAATATATTATTTCTCTTAGTAAAATAATAAAGAAAACAAGTATCTTATAATTATATAAAATTTTTAATTTATATTGTGGTAAATTTTCTTTTGGCAAAATAGCTAAGTTCTCTTGGCAAAATAGAAATCTGCAAAATTCTCATTTCTACTTTGCCTTTTTCTAATCAACTGAATTCAGTTATTGAAGACCTTATGAATGAGAAATCTGTATCCTGGTATTTTCTATCCTATTTAGTAAATTTAGTTTCTTGCTATATTAGCAAATAAACAAAATCTAAAATGTTCTCTTAGTCAAATAAATTTGGGAAATATCCAAGTACTCAGATTTCTCAGGTTCAAAGATATGCTAATGTGAACTGCTATATTTTATAAACATTTTATATTTAAATACAGGAAGTATAGAAAATGGAAGAAACTAATATATCTACTTAAATAATATGCAGATTTAAGATATTAAAATATTAGTTACTATTTTTATCAGAAATTTACTGAATATACTTACTAACCTAAATCTACAGTGGTATTAGCAAATACATTAAGATGTGTACTGGGAATTGTATCAACGCTTTCAGGAAAAATATTAGTATCTATTACTTGGATTTAGTCACATCTCAAATTATTAATTCAATTAATTTCTTTTGATTTTCAAAAGCAGACCTTTAAAGAAAAAACTGCTTCTTTATTCCTTTTCATTTGTTTGTTTGTTTGTTTGTTTGAACCAAACTCAAATCTTCCTGTCCAGAGGCAAATGCATCTTCCTAAAAGCCTAGTAATGCACTTCAGAAACACCAGCAGCAGGAAGTAACCTGGTGGAGACGGTGCCTCTAGGAGATTATTTGTCTCCTAGAAAGTGTCTGTTTCATGCTAGCCATGCCAAAGATCAGCCAGATAACTTAACCATAAAGGAGCCCAGAAGATCCTCTGCACAAAAATTTCTCTCACCTGGGTTTGTCCCAGACACTCACAATGCCATTTCAAAGTGTTAATGAGTAATAATTGAGTACTCAGAAGTTCTGTAGATGTATGCTTTTAAAAAATTCACATATTTTATTTATTTAGTCATCAAAAAAATTATAACGGTACTTAATATTCTCATTATATAGATGAGGAAAGAAGGCTGAG
>NW_011912915.1:0-2535 GCF_000151845.1 Pteropus vampyrus | reverse complement strand
CAAAGCTGCTCAGCATTTTGGTTTAAGAAGCTAATGATGTTAACTGGACGCAAAAAAATGCATGAGAAAAAGTTGGGAGGATGATAAGACGTTGAGGCCAAGTCTGTATAAATATTACTATAAAGCTCAGAATGGGTAGCTACATCTATTTATCATCTTAATTATTCTACCACATGGTGGAAGAGTCCATTTATTGAATCTGTTGATCTTCCAGGGTAAACCAATGAGTGGCCAATATTAGTTGTGTGTGTGTGTTGAGGGGGGGCATTTATTGAATCTAATTATTTCTCTTTTCCAATAAAAGAGAAGATGCCTAAAATGCCTTATGCTTTCTTTAATAGTTCTTTCCAGTATTTTTATTTAAGATGACACTTTACAAGAAGTGAGAGAGCTGTTACTATTGTAACTAAAAGCTTGCCCCCTTGAACCTGGGGGAAATTTATTCTACTTTATCTTGCTGTGAGACTTCTTAAAGTTTGATTTACTGACAACTAGCACTAGAATCACCCAGGCTACATATGTAGATCCCAGGCTCCACCCATAACCTCCTGTTATATCTGAGTTATATAAACAGTGGGCATTTCTAGTAAGCCCCATGCACACTGGAGTTTGAGAGACCCTTTGCCATCCTGAAATAGTATTGTGAGGCTAGAAATCATCTGATGGGGAAAATGAGGTTATTTGAGTATTCCTACAGAGTACATAGCACTGAGGTTCTGATTCACATAAAAAATGGAATAGTCCTGTTCTTAAGAGGCTGATAGTAGAGTAGGGGCCATAGATGAACCTTTATTGAATCAGCATGATACTCTCACCAGCTGTGTGGCCCTGGGCAAGGCATGGAGCTACCATATTTATAAAAAGGAGGTTATATAGCACCTGCTGAGATAGGACTGGATGGGCCAGATGACCTTTTGGAGTCCTTTTAGCATTAAAACCCAGGATTTTATTTTATAGCTCAATTATAAGAGTGACTTGAAGGTGAGAAGAGGCTCTGAGGCAGACCTGTGTGCACAGAGCTCTCACTGAGGAAATGTTTGCTTTTCAGACCAAGCCTCCTCATGGGGGCTGAATCACAAAAAATTCCAGCATTCTGGGTTTACTGGGAGCAGAAAGGTTTATGGGGACTAGAGAACAGGAGTCCTAGGCAAGAACATCACCTTGAAACTTACTGAATTTAAAATATTAGTGTCTCTTGCAAAATGCAGAGCAAGCTCCCCTCTCTCCAACAAAAGTCAACTCTCTATAAATCTCTCCTTTAAAAAAATTCTGCCAAGTCTGCCCTCCCTCTGTTTCTTCTTGATGAACTCATACTCATTCCTCAGACCCAGCACCTGGGTGGTCTCTGGTACACAACTGTAATGGAGAGCTTCCCTCTGGCCACAGTAGGGAGTCTGTCCTTTCTACTCCCTAGCATTTATTAAATAACACTATTATTGCGAATAGGTACTTGCAAGCTGACTTCATGACAGCCAGCTCCTAAGGGTAGGGACTGTGTCTTTTTACTTTGAATCTTCAGCGCCGAGGATGTTGCTATCTCCACAGATTTTTGCTGAATGAAACAAGTTTACAGAGCGCAAAGATTCATTAGCTGGTTTAGTTTCTCCTGCAGGATCTGCTCCGTCCTGTGGTGAACATCTTTTGAACCCTGCTGTGAATCACTGCAGGAGGTCCTAGCAGAGCTTTGGTGCATAAATCAGTTTGTCTACAGAGGAAATCTAGGTAAGGCCTGGAGAGCTGGCATTCATAAATCCTGCATGTTGGTGGCATCTGTCAGAAAGGCATTGCACCTAGCATGCATGCTTTGAGTTACTCTGGAGCTAATTTACATATTCAACAGGTCAGACATCACTGCATCTTCCTGATGAAAACACAAACAGAATTTGATTAGTACTGCAGAGTGAGTGGCTGGCACTCTTCTAAGCTGCTTGGAGGCTGTCAAAATGTCTCTTTAAGAGAGCTGTGATCTCTGTGGTCTTCCTCTGATAAGCTTATTTTCCAAACTGCAACCAAGAACTTTATACAAGGGAAGAGGCCAAGGGCCCTGCCTGTCCTCGATTACCTAAAGGGATGTTTAACAAATGGCCTCTCTTCTGGCCACAGTCCCTTTGGGCCAAGTTCACATTGGCTAGAAAAACTCCGGGTATAGTTGTCTTAGAAGAGGGCAGTGAATTTATGGTTCCACATGTCAGAGAGAGGAAAAGAGGGGGAGAACAATGCTTCTCGCTGACCGCTGTGGGCATGTGACTCTGTGCAGTTATGGCCTCTGACCAGAAAAGGTTAAGGTTCAGTAACTCTAGTTACATCAACAAACATGAAGCATTCCATCTCTGCTGTTCTGAGGGCTGAATCCATCCCTTGACCGTGCTCCCAGATATTGGGCCCCTGTTTTTCACTGAAGCAAATCTAACTGCCCTTGGCCTGTGCAATAGCTTCCTAACTCGTTTCCCTGCCTCTGGCCTGGCCCAGTCGAATCCAAGCCTTTCTGCGGCCAGCATGCTTCTTGTGAAAGACAGAGATGATCCTGTCACTTCT
>NW_011912914.1:0-1836 GCF_000151845.1 Pteropus vampyrus | reverse complement strand
TATTTTTCTCTCTTAATATTTGCTCTTCTGTATTTTCATGACAGACTTCATAGCTATTAAATGGCTATAGGAATGTTGCTGAATGGATGCATCAAAACTAACTGAGCCAAGTCCCTGGTGATGGGAATCTAACTTATTTACACTTTCAAAATAAATAATGCCATATTCCATGTTCTTGTGCCTATTTTTCTATATTTTGGATTAGTTCTATGAGTTAGGCTACCAGAAATGAAATTGCTGGGTCAAAGAAAATGTATATTTAAAACACGTACCAGACTTCATCTTCCAAACTTCATCCTGATAGTCCCTGGCACCAGCAATATACGGGTGCTACTCTACAGCCTCTTTCCTAGCTCTAGATATGATGATTTTTAAGTTGCTAAGTAATGAAAGAACTTGTTTCATTTTTATTAAAACCTACATCTCTTTTTAAGCTAAGACATTTTCTCTAGTAACTTCGAATGTGAGTATTTGGCTGCATGTAACTCATTATTTTCTTTCATAGAAGCAGCAACATGGATGCATTTCTATCTAAAATTCCAATCAGAACAATGGTGGATTTAGTGTACATCTTTGGAAGTGTTATGGCATATTCTGACATTTTAAGTGTACTCATTCAGCCTTTACTGAACACTAGTATATGCCAGGCTCCACTGCATACACTGAGATACAGAGTAATAGACAAGGGAGAAGGGCAATACAAGCACAAGAACGACATTTGCAAAGGAATGTAGTAGGTGACGAGATATCAAAATATGTTTTTATAGAACTATAGTTGGAGATAAAATCACTTATCTACTGCTGTGTAAGAAACTACTCTGAAACATGGTTTCAAAAACAATGCTACAATACTTCTCAGGATTGTGTGGGCTGGCTGGACAGTTTTTCTGCTAGTTTGGCCAGGTGCATTCATAGAGCTGCATTCCTCTGGAAGGTTGGCTTGGGCTAGGATCTCTGGGATATCTTCACAGTTACAATTAGGAGAACAATGGGCAATGAGACAGGATATAGATGCCAGATTGCATCTTTAGCCCTCATGTGCTAAACTGGGTTTAGGTTTTTTTCTTATAGATCTCCAAGAATGATTGGAAATTTTTTAATAGTTTTGAAAGTGTGAGATACCTGGAATGGCTGGGCATCTCTCTCCAAGAAGTCATTCATTCTCAAGAGGCTAGACCAAGCTGCACTTCTTCACCTGGTACCAGGAATTTCAATAAGGGACGTCCTGATGTGTAAACACTTATCAAGCTTCTGCTTGGGTCATATGTGCTGAGGTCTTAATAGTTAATGCAAGTCATATGGCCAAGCCCAGTCTCAACAGGGTAGGGGACTATTATATGGACCTTGGGAGGTGTGATTCTTAATAGAAACCATCCTCACAGTTATAATTAGAATGATGGTCAATGAGACAGGATATAGATGCCAGATTGATGCGGCCTTCATGTGCTAAACTGGGTTAAGGTTTTTTTTTTCTTATAGATCACCAAGAATGATTGGAACATTTTTAATAGTTTAGAATGTGTGGAAGGGGTTTGTGTGAAGGTGCCATGCTCCGATCACTAGTTTCAGGAAGCTGACATAGGAGGGACTGCATGATATTAGACACGCGATCATTAGGACACAACTAAGATCATCATAGCAGAAAGATCATGGAAATGAGGTAAAATAATTGAGAAATAGTTATTAGTAATAACAATGGTAAGATTTCCTGAGCACCATTTATATGACTTTACAACCCTACCTTACCCATTATTCTAACAAGCACTTTACACAGGTGTACGTAATTCTATTTTATCAGATGAGGAAACACGTTAAATGGTTGAATAACATTCTTAG
>NW_011912913.1:0-1264 GCF_000151845.1 Pteropus vampyrus | reverse complement strand
AGAAAGAAGTGAGAGATCCCAGTGAGTGAAGATGAAGCACTGAATGGCCTCTGATAGGAGGTAGGGGAAGAGGCTGAGGAGGACAACAGCTTTCAGCAGAGGGGTCAAGGAGGCTGCCTCAAGGCTTACTGTACTCTTTCCAAAAACTTCCAGCAAAGTCAACTGGGGTCAAAAAACAACAACAACAACAGCAACATGGCTGCAGGGGAATACCTTGTCACATTAAAAATAATAATAATAATAAAGAGAAGACAAATAAAATGCTTCTCTATGAGCCAACAGTATGTATGGAAAATCTCTTTTATCCATCTGAACTATTCCACATGAATAGATATTCATGGACGAAGGTGAAGTTCACCTACTGGTGCCAGAGCTTGTAGACCGGAGGGGTCCAAACGAACTTCGTGGGTTTGTGACAATAGCCTCTCGCAGTGGGGTGCATACAGCGCAGGGTGTCAAATGCCCTTGGATTTCCTACTAGTGTGGATTTCTATTAATGTCCAGGTGTTCCATTTTATTTATAAAAAGGCATGGGAAGTGCAATCTTACTTGTATGTAGACATCTTTAATGGCTGCGGATGAAGTTCTGGCTCGTCCCCAGCACAGTAGAGAATGGCCAAGGTTCACAGGAATCTCTTTTTCTGACTGACTGGTCTGACAGAAAGACTTCTACCGCTCACACAGACCGCTCCTCCCGGCTGACACTGGGGGTCCTTCCTTCACTCAGTGATTGCAGCGTTTACGTGCCTGTCTTATCCACTAGATGCTGAGCTCCGAAAGGGCAGGGACTGGGCTGGGAAGTGGGTGCACTCAACAAATATTTTATCGAAGGTGAAAAAGAAGAAAGGGAGGGCACGAGGAAGGGAGGGAGGGAAAAAAGAAGAAAAGAAAGAAGGAAGGAAGGAAATAAGAAAAGGAGGAAATAAAGAGAGGCAGAGAGGCAAGGGGGAAGGATTCGGGCTGATATTAGAGTTTTCCGTGAGATAAACTACACCTTCCTCTGCTGACGGTCTGGCTGCCCGCCATCCCGACTGAGTCCGTGTTCTCCCTGTCCTTCCTCACCCAACTCCTCCCCCTCTCTCTTGCTTATGCTGTTCTTTCTCCATGTGCTGGCTTTCTCTGGGTTCTGGACGGGTTCTGTTTGCTTGTCCACATCCAGTCCCCACCCCTCTTCACCCTGCTCCATGCCCTTGAGAAGCTGGCCTCCTTGGGTCACATAAACAGGCTCCTCTGCCTTGTGATTTCCAGTCAGGTTCCCCAGTGG
>NW_011912912.1:0-2656 GCF_000151845.1 Pteropus vampyrus | reverse complement strand
ATAGCTCCTGCCATAGTAATAAACCAATTGGCCCCAAAACAATTTTCCTTATTCTAATTCAACTGATGCTCAAATTGACATAGTCACCTAGAAGCATCCTATATGTGATAGGAAAGTGTCAGCTCCTTTTAAGAATTTTTTTCATACTTTCTGTGTGTTTCTTCCAGTTCCCTACTATTTATCCTTAAGAATTTTTTTTAAACACATTTGTCTCAGGACATTTCTAATGAATGTCATTCTTCTAATATGATTTTACATCATATTAATGTATCTTATATGCATTATGATGTTAACCTCATTCTGAATATTTATGTTTTTTCTTGTTTGTTCTGTTTTGAAAATTTCAAAGACTTGTAGCCATCCAATGACGCTTCCACTTTATTTTTAAATTTTTCATGTATTTATCAAATCTATGATGTTCAGATACAGTATATCAAATGTTATCAATGTTCTTGCTTTTTTTAACTCTTTTTTTCAGATTGTTCATATTTTTACTCACAAAATGGATTTATTTCATAAATTAGCACATCCTTAATGTTCATCTCTGATTACTTCAGCCTAATATTCTGTAACTAGGAGTAAAAAGGTATTATGAATATATCTGATGCAACTTTAATGTACTCTTATTTTTCATACTATCTAAATTGTAAAGTGATGCTTGACTTGAAAATATTAATATAAGCAACAACATCTTAACCTAACTTTTAAACAAAATTTTTTAATTAAAAGTAATACAGTTCATTTTTAAAATTTGAAAAATATATGCAAGATAATAATAATAAACCATAATCGGGGCCAGATTATGAACATTGGAAGCTCTAAACACTGAAAAGATCGCCTATCCATTCTTACTGTAATTCCATCTTAGTCATAAAAACAAAACTTACATATGTGTTGATATTGAATAAGTTATTTCTAGATTATTTTGAAGCTGAACTTTTATCTCCTTCTCTCTCTCTCCCTCCTCCCTTTCTTCGTTATTGTGTCCTCTTTCCCTGCTGTCTTAACTTCAAGTTTACTTTACTTATTGCAAAATCCATCATTTTTCATGGCCCGACTCCTTCGCTTAAATATATATTAAGCATCTGCTATGAGCTTGGTGTTGTTTTAGGTGCTAAGAGTACAACGGTGAACAAAAGAAATACACCGTTGTATTCTTAGCACCTAAAACAACATATGCCTGTGTTCCTGCAGCTTGCAGGAAGGCATGGGAGGCAATTGTTTAAAAAATGATCCTATGATTAAATATAAAATTTTAGACTATGATAAGCACCTTGAAGGGACAAGGAACAATGAGACTTGATCTCACTTAATTTAAGGTGACAGGCGACTGTGCTCTCCTGAGAAGAAGAAAATTCTAAGGGCAAGTAGGAGCTAACTATGCAAAGAGAAAGAACTGAGAGCAGTTTGGCCAAAAGGAGCTGTGTGTGTGAAGGCTCTTGCACTTGATGATCAGAAAGCAGGATGGTGTGACTGGAAAACTAGGAGAAAGGAGAGCTGGAGAGGCAAGGGAGGTGAGATATTGCAAGCTTTTGGATCTTGAGAAGGGTCTTGGTCTTTGTCTTTGGTTAATAATTGAGAAATCATTGAAGGAGTTTAAGTTGGGAAGTAATAATATATGTCTTTTTAAAACATGCCTCAGGATGCAGTGTCATGAATGATTTGGAAGGGAGCAAGAGTGAAGTAGAAGGGCCCTTTAGGCCAAAATCGACCAGATAGAAAGGTAGCTTGGGCTAGGATGGTGGCACTAGAAGGGAGGTGTGGGACATGTGATGCATTTTCAGGAGGTACAGTAACACTGAAAGGGACAAAGGAAGAAGGAGGTGTCAAGGCAGAGAGCCGAAGAATGATAAATTGAGCAACAGAATCTAGCAGAGTCCAGTATCTAAATATAATGATAAATTGAGTGTCAATTTTACAACTTTGGAAAGCAGGTATCATTATCTCTGTTTCGTTTTTTTTTTTTTTTTTCATCAGGTCCTCAGATTGTCCTCTGACTGCTCACTTTCTGCAGATGACCTGATGATCTCCATCTTTGAGAAAACATAAAGCATGGTTTCTTAGCTCCCTAAATTTGCTTCATGTCCTCCTCTGAAATATCTTTCTCTCTTTTTTAAATTCCCATCTCACCATCCCCTTCCCCTTTGGCAACCATCAACTTGTTTTCTATATCTATATGTCAGCTTCTATTTTGTTTTGTTTATTCTTTTGTTTTGTATTTTTGGATTCCATATACATGTGGAATCATATGGTATTTGTCTTTCTCTATTTGACTTATATCACTTGGTACAATACCCTCCAGGTCCATTCATATTTTCCAAAATGGCAAGATTTTATTCTTTTTTAGCACTGAATAATATTCCATTGTAGATACATACCACACCTTTATCCATCCATCAACTGATGAACATCTAAGTTGCTTCTATATCTTGGCTATTACTAGTAATGCTACAATGAATATAGGGGTGTATATATCTTTTCAAATCAGTGTTTTTGTTTTCTTTGGGTAAAAATACCCAGAAGTGGTATTGCTGGATCATATGGCAACTCTATTTTTAATTGTTTGAGGAATCGCCATACTGCTTTCCATAGTGGCTGTACTAATTTATAATTCCACCAGCAGTGTACAAGGGTTCCCTTTTCTCCACATTCTTGT
>NW_011912911.1:0-2442 GCF_000151845.1 Pteropus vampyrus | reverse complement strand
TAATTACATAAATAAGATGCATGTGCTTTATATTGAAGAGGAAAGAAAAGCAGACAAGAGAAATAGAGATGGGGGAGGGGGAGGAGAGAGTTGCAGTTTGTAGAATAACCAGGGAAGGTCTCACTGAGATAGTGACACTGAGTAAACACCTGAGGGAGATGAAGAGTGCCTTATGTAGTCATCTGGGCAAGAGTGTTTCAGACAGAACAGCATGTACAAAGGCCCTGAGGCAGGAACATGGCTGCACAGTCAAGGATCAGTGAGGAAGATAAGCAGATCGGAGGGAAAGTAATATGAGGAGAAGGAGGAGGCCAAAAGGAAATGGGGGTGCCCTTGCTTTGAGTCTTTGAAGGACTTTGACTTTTACTCTCTGCGAAGTGGGAGGGCATTGGAGGATTTTGAGCAGAGAAGTGGCGTGGTCCATTTTACCTTTTAATAGGCTCATTCCGGCTGCTGTGCTGAAAATAGACCATAAGGGGTCTAGGGCAGTAAGCATTTGGAAGACTGTTGTGAATTGTGGGCTGAAAGATATATGCTTCGGACCACCGTTTCTCCAGAAAAGAAAGAAATCCAGTTGGGTCATTTGTGTTCTATTTTTGTTCCCATAAATGAAAAAAAAAAAAAATTACATTTACATTCAGACACAGGATTTTCAGGATGAAACCATTAGTGGCTAATATATTCCTAAATAATACATGACATATGCTCTTGACTGGTTTCAGTGTTGTTCGTCCTTCTCTACCTCAAGTTTCTCAATTTATTATTTTATCTCCCAGTAGCATGTGACGGTGGTGTTGGAGTGACAACAACCCTCTAAGTTGTGCTGGGTGCTTTGCACCAATAGTAGAATTTATTAAAAACACACCTTCTCGCTCCTGCTGCTTGTTCTGACTGAAAAAGGTTTGCAAACTTCTTTGAACATGTTTTTGTGCAAACATGTTTTCTGAGACCTTGGATATTTGAAAATATTTTTTGTTGCCTTTACTGTTGAACAACTCTTGACTGGGTATGCAGATTCTTGCTGTTGCCTGATTGTCATTTAAAACTTACTATTACATAATGTGATCTTATATGCATTAATAGTAACCCTCTCCCTACCCTGATACTTTATTTTTTTTCATTTTAATGCTTGAGATTTAAAGGAAAAAAAGTCATATACTTCTCGACATTGGTCTCTAAGAGCTGTTCATCCATTTTACCTTTTAACCTCGAGTCATTTTTTCATATCTAGAAAGTTCATTCCTGTTATGCCCTGGCCATATTTATGATCTTGTCTGAACTTCCCTTTGGAACTCATTTTATTCATGGGTTGCATCTCTGTTCTCTTCACTCCATTTCTATTTACTTAAGCTTCATCTATATTTTTCCACCCATTTCCTTACTTTCTGTTTTCTGAAATGACTTCTCAATTTTGTGCTCTGTATCAAGTTCGGTTTTCGTCAGTGTTAAGTCAGCCTTTCATCAGTTTGGTTAGGACTGTGTGTTTGGCCCCTGAGCCTTTTCATTTCATCAACATCCTTTCTCATCTCTGCACTTTCTTATTTAATAAAAGTAACATAAATATCATTTAGAATAGAAGGTGAATTTTTTCTAAAAGAAATCTTCTGTTCGTGAGGGTAAACCCTATTCAAACGAAGAGTTTTCCTTCTGAGCCATTACCCTTCTCCCTCTTGAGCAGTGGGAGCCCCTCACCTCCACGACTTTGAGTGAGTGTTTCCTTCTTACCTTGTGCTTGAACAAGGAGTAATCTCACTGGGTTCATTGTGGAGCTGTTTAGGGAGAAACGTGTGGTCTGTGTCTTTTCCTTGATTCATCTTGGGGTGTCTAGTGAATCACCACCGCTTCTTCCCCCCACTGCGCATTAGACACTCCCCTTACTGCCTGGAGAAGGGTTTGGGTCGCTTTCTTCAGTAGGGCTGGGGACTCTACGGTAAAGAAAAAGGAGCAGCTATGCCTGTGTCCCCTGTTTGGGGAGGTTGGGGGTGGGGGCAGCGGGGGCAGAATAAAGTCTCACCACTGGCTTTGGGCTGCCTGTCAACAACTTAGCCTACCTGGTACTCAGCACTGCTCATGGCATGTGGAGGCACTTAATAAAATGCTTTTGCAAAGTCTATAAAAGAAAATCCCTTTGGGAAAAGGGTATGATATTGAAAGTGTCTCAAAGTTGTGATAATCAGTATTTTGTAAACAATCCTCTTGTACTACAGCCAAGTGTTAAAACCTCATGAGTGACTCAGAATGTTTTTGACTCATAAATGTGAACTCGACAGAAATATATATTCACCCTTAGCAATTAGAAAACAGCAATAACTTGAATTTTCTTTAATTCTTAATTGTGTTTTTCCTCATCTCCCTCCCTCTTCTGCTACCAAAAGAACACTAGCTCTTCTTTGAAGAAAGGTTGCTATTTATTTATTTATTTTTAGGCGAGGCAACCCTTGG
>NW_011912910.1:0-1211 GCF_000151845.1 Pteropus vampyrus | reverse complement strand
ATATCTACATTTATATTATTTCAGAGATTAAAATGCTACAGACCCTCCAAAACCATTTAGTACTCCAATATTGAATTGTGTGCTGTAAAGACACAAGTCCAGTTTTCATGTAAAGGTAGAGATAATTCATACAAAGACATCTTTCCTTCATACCGACAGAATTAATAAATTTCATAGAGTTGTCAAGTCAAAACTGTGCTCTTAGTGATGAGTGCAACCATGGGAACCTCCTCAGGTCTGTGGGGAAATGACCCTTGCAGTGAAGGTGGGTCACTAGAGAACAAGTGTTTTTATCAGTTTCACTTTCTGCCTCGCATTATTTCTTCCTTAAATCTGATCCATTGAGGTTGCTGATTAAAAATATTGAATAAGTAACTGAAGATTTGAATAATGAACCAATGGAATATTAGAAATAAAGGTGTCCTAGAGATATTAGTCATTGTCAGCACTGCTGTAGGCCTTTCTCAGCAATGTGCTTCATTCATAGCCTTTGCTCTGTAAAGTCTTGACTCGTTTCATGAGCTGCACCTCACATATGCACAGAGATTGGACAAGCCTAACCCAAGGACAGTCAATTCATAGACTTATCATCACCTACTCGGGGGCTGGCATACAGAAATGAGCCGGACCAGCTAGAGTCTTTTCCTTGCAAATTTGGAGTAAGAAACAAGGAATGAATTGCCAAGAAGCAGTTTTACTGGAGCTGTCAAATTGCCACAGGCTTGAGAAGCCAAAGCCATGTGCAAGATGAAGTTTTAGTGTAGCACAAAAGAGAGAAAAAGATGGTTAGTTAAATGACCTGAGAGAGTCTGGACCAGAGAGAGACAAGGAGAGGGTACATGAAAGAAACCACAGGAGAAAGACCATCGCTTTAAACTAGGCAATATCTAGGGTTTTGTGACCTCTGATCTATTATGGTTTGTGCGAATACTTTCAGAAAACATCCACCCTTTTTCCCTTAAGTCAAGTGAGTGTTTGTTTCTTAGGGTTCAAAGAACAATACCCCAAACAGTAAAGTTCTATAGGTCCCTGACCCACTAACAACATATTAGAAGATTTTTCAAATTTGAACTGTTTTTCTTGCACAAAATTTTTTTTTAATGTGTTAAAACTATGTATCCTAAAGTTAAAGTTCCCATTTTATTGCTTCCCAAGAGAGTTTTAGACATTGCGCAGGAACTAGGAAGAAGATGGAAACCAAACAGTAGCCA
>NW_011912909.1:0-1774 GCF_000151845.1 Pteropus vampyrus | reverse complement strand
TGGGGGTCTGGGGACTCCAACTCAGTCCCTACCCTCTGAGACCTGGGCCAAGCATGGGGCTGGCTAGCAAGAGGGAAAGGCGGACCGCAGAAACCAGCTTGCAGTTGGGGTTCTGGTCTTCAAACTCAGCCCTGATATGGGGTCTGACCAATAGGAGGTGAGGGAGGACCCCGTCTCCCCAAGCAGCTGGGGGCTCCGACTTTAACTAGACTGGGCTCTGGGTCTAACCAGCAGGGGGCACAGGAGTACTTGTGACACAAATTAAACGGTGAAGAAAAAAAAGTTTTTATTTAAAAAAGGCGGCATGACTTCTCACTCCAATCTGGCGATTCCAGATTCTATGCTCTTAACCATTTCTCTCCTGCCTTCCTGCGTGAGGAAGTGCTTTGGAGCCCATGAATCTGGGCCAGAATCTCAGCGCCACCAACTATGATCTCGAGTGATCACTATACCACTCGGCCTCAGTTCCCCGATCTGTAAAATTGAAATAATACCGACCTGTAAAGATAAGAGATGCTATCTATCAAGTGTGTAGCCCAAGGTCTTTGCAGAAGGGAAACATCTGGAATGTTCCCTGAGAGCTGAGCATGGTAGGGATGCTACTCAGAACCTTCCTTGTCCGAAAAGCCTTCCGAAGCGGACCCCACCCAGTGTGTGACACAACACCCATTCTCAGCACTGATTTAAACGCCAGGCACTTAGAGCCTCACTGGCTATGGTAAGTTTTGCCTTTATCCCGTAGGAAAATAGTCTCATTGGACCAACTTAATAAGATTTGAGCAAAGATTTGCAGGAGGTAGAGTGAGTGAGTATTTGGGGAAGAACATTCCAGGTCAAGGAACAAGCAGATGCCAAGGTCCTGAGGTAGAATTACATCTGGTGGGTTCCAGGAACAGCACGGAGGCCATAGTGGTTGGATGGCAGTCTGTGGAAGGTGGGAGTGGAGGACACAGAAAGGGCTGGAATAGTATGAGATGGGTCTCCAGGTATGTTCAAGAGAACCGAAGAAACATGCAGAACATTTTCTAGAAACTGTCAATGAAAGAAATTCCAAGCCTAAAGAAAGAGTTTATTATGAGCCAAGGGTTTTGAGGCTAGTCCAGGAAGCAAAATTTCAGGGGACTGAGAAAACGCTCCTGAGAATGGTAGTTTTGCAGCTTATTTGATACATTAGAATCAAAGGAGAAGATGTAAGTCAGGTGCATGAAAGCCATTGGCGGTAGATTAAGGTGAGAGAAAGCAAAGCGGGGAAATCTCTAGGATTGGATAAAAAAATTAAAATGGAGATACATACTTCTTTTACATGGGTGGCTGCAGGATAGTTAACATTTCATGAACACGGTTTACAGAGGTATGCAGGTAAAAGATAGTAATGAGGAATATTGAGGTTGTCTTGCTCCACATCAGGGTCTGGAGGAGATTGTTTTGACATCTTAAGTATGTTATCCTAGATGCACACGAACAATGGATAGGGCTTGTTCGAGGTAGGGATTCATCTATCATACAGGCCTTAGGATGAGAGTTCCCACCATAATTCACTCAGTTAGGATTTTTTTTAATGATCAAAACACCCTTTGTGGTTATTTTTAAGTATCGAGCTTGTCAGGCTTGCCAAAGTAGCCCCTTTTTGTTCACCAAACCCTGGCCATCTGGCATATCCATTCCATATTATTAAGAGATGAAGCCGAAATGCTGAAGGGGCAGATTTCTACTTGGGTTTGCTATGTCAGTCTGGCTTCAGGGCAAAGGGCTGGAGAACCACTATTGGTAGAAA
>NW_011912908.1:0-1872 GCF_000151845.1 Pteropus vampyrus | reverse complement strand
TGGAGATATAGATTATAATTATAGACTTGCCCCTCCATAGCAGTTCATGCTCCATGCTCTCGTGCTCAGGAATTTTCAGAAAACTTGCTAGTAAAGTGTTAAGATCGAACACGAGCAAAATTCTGGTCCTGCCAAAGCGAGGCAATACACTAACCTGTGTGTGGATTCAGAAGGATGCTTCCAGGCGGGATGCCTGTTGCAGCTTCGAGTGGAAGGAGTATATAGCCAGTGCTGTTGGCGCCAACCTGGCCCCCCATTCCACTCTCTGGATAGGGTACACAGCCAGGAGAACTGGCTGCCACGCCTGAGACCAGGGGTGTACTCTGGAGAGGGGGATGGGTGCGGGACAGTGATCCTGACGAACCGGCACTGCTGGAAGACTCAGAACCTACAAACAGAGAGAGATAAAAACCAACAGATCATTCAACAGCTCTGGGTCTAAATGCTTACTTTAAATAATCCATCACTAAAGAATTTTAGGTGAGTGCTGTAGGACGAGATTAACTAATGCCCCTCCCGCATTTTGCGTTTATATTTTATTGAAATATTTACTACATCTTTTTCTGATGTATCAATTTCCTAGGAAAGAGAGATAAAGAATGGTTTCATTCAGCCTTCTCACATGCCACTAGGGTGATAAATTAATAAATAAATGATACCTTGAAGTTCCAAACCCAGCGCCTGAAAACTCCCATCACCCTGAGTAATTAATGCCATAGAAATATCTTACTGAGCTGTCATGAGAATAAAATGACTAGGATGGAGATTAAAGATACTGCAGTGTAAGGAGGAGTCCTATGATGTGTTGATTATGCAGATGGTTCTTCAATATCTCTAAAGTTGAATTTTGAAGGCCCATAGTCAGAAATAATCTTTTCCCTCAGGTGGGAGTAGAAGAACTAGATCATACTTGTTGAGAGTGCTTAAGATCTGCACTGTATTTCATATATTCATAGACATCTTATTAACATAGCTAAGAGGTGGATCAAAGACAGTTTGGCCTTCATGGCAAAGATTGAGCATCTTCATATGACATAGAAGAGTAAAGTCATGTGGATGTTTATGGACTGTGGATTTCTCAAACACGTAGGTAACTGGATCAATGAGCAGAAGCCCCCAAGGCGGACTCTAGCCCCAATCATCTCCCTCTCCCTCCACTGTGGACAAAGAAATATCTGCTATATCCCATGTCCTTTAGGCACTAGCTGCTGTTCACTGCAACTGGACCATGGGACCCTTGACCATGGTCATTTTGGGCAGTGAATATTAACCAGAACATTGGAGAGAAAACACACCAAGCAAAATTTCTATGTCTGTGAATTCAAACTAATAGATGATTTAGATGATATCATAGCTTATAAGAATGTAGTGCAAGAAATTTTTAAATTACTAGCCCACAAATATTGATTTATGTCATTAAAAATGCATTCTTCTGTCTCATTGAATGGTAACTTATGTAAGGAATAGATAAACTGGAAATCTTTTTAAATAAGTGATAGGAATGTACCATGCAACTGCAGAGAAGAAAGACTGATATTTCTTGAGCATTTAGTATGTGTGAGCACTTGGATAAATACTACTAATAAGTACTATTATTGCTTATATAGATAGGGAAATTGAAGCATGGAGAAGTTAGATAACTCAAGTCGACCCACATAGTTAGATAATGACAGAGCTAGGATTTGATCTTGGCAGACTAATCTAGATTTAACCATGACCCAAATGCCTCCTGAAAGCACATGTATGTGTATACCATGGACTGGCACAAGTGTTCTCAGGTGAGAATCTTCTTTGCTTTTTCCATGACTTGATTATTAATAATGATAAAGTTTCAAGTTAATTCAGGATGTTCCATCTAACTGATTTAAAATA
>NW_011912907.1:0-1562 GCF_000151845.1 Pteropus vampyrus | reverse complement strand
CGAAGGTCCACAGCCACCCCACAGCTTACTTCATCCATGTCCTCAAGAGAGCGACCAGTCTGGGGAGCCAGAACCCCCGTGTCCTTGCTCCAGGCCTGTGCAGGAGCCCGCCCCTGGGGAACCGGCTGTGGCCATTGGGGTCCAATACAGTGTCCACTGGCGCCCCGGGGGGCCTGCTGGAGGCGGGGCTGCAGAGCCCTTGTTCCCGGTGGCCGGTCCGCGGTCACAGTGCCTGCTCTCGCTTCTCTTCTGCTCAGTCGCCGAGTGCTGAGGGGCCCCAGGCCTCTGCCTCAGCCCATCTTCTCCTCACATGGTGCCGAATTGCATCGAACAATTCCCTTGTTGGCCTCGCCCAGCCTCCTGACTCTGTCTCTGTGCTGGCGGCTCCCCGGCTTTTGGGACTCCGCTGCAGATTCCAGCGCGGACATCTAGTGGCCCGTGGCCAGCCCCATCGGCTGGCAGCTGCATCTCCAACTCGGCTTGGTCTCCACCGGGCCAGCCCTTCCCGCACCTTCCCCATATGTGGGCCCGCGCCCCGGGAGTCAGCCTCGACCGCCCTCACCCTCCACACCAGGTCAGCAAAGTGCCAGCTGTGGCCTCACAAGCAGGGCGTGGCCATGTCTCGCCGCACACACCGATATCACCTTGGTCCGCAACCCCTCCGCCCCACCCCATAGCAGCCAGTGTGACAGTGCCTCTGTTAAAACCATGTCATCACGCCTCCCCTTGTTCAGCAAAAGCTCAGGTCCCCCCACTCTGCCCATTGGGATACGGTCTTAGCTTCGAGGGGTGGGCGGCCATCACACAGCACCACAGACCCCAAAGTTTAGACAACGGAAATGCATTCTCTGCCAGCTCTGGAGGCTGGAAGTCCAAGAGCAAGGTGCCAGCCAGGCTGCTTCCTTCTGGGGCTGTGAGACACACTCTCTCCCAGGGCTCCCGCCCAGCCTGTGGTGACGGCCTGTCGATCGCTGTCACCTCCCGTCATTGCTTCCTCCCGGCCCCGCCCCCGCGCGGTTTGCCAGTGAGGTTCTGGGGCATTCCCTGGCTGAAGACTCATCACCCTGATCTCTGCCTCCATCCGCACGTGGACCCTCTCCCCGCACGCGCATCTGTATCCCACTGTTCCCTTTTCATAAGGACACAGACACACTGGGTTAGGAGCTGCCCGCATGATCTCACGTAAACATAGCTGTCCTACTACAAATAAGGTCACGTGCGCGATAGGGGGCAGGGGGTGAGGACTTCATCTTTTCAGGGGACACAATTCAACCATAGCAGCCCTGCCTGGCCCACCGTGTGGAGAGCTCCTGGTGTCACCCTGCTGACTAGCCCGTTCCCCGACCACCTGCTCTGTGCCTGCCCACCTGGCTCCTTCGGGCCTGCTCCGACACGTGACAGCCCCACAAAGGGGACGGAAGTGCAGGGACCTAAAGTGACACACCGAGGTCACACAGCCAGCAGGTGATGTCAGCCCCATGCGCACACTCTGCTACTCCACCCTCTGGACACTGGTCACCTCTCTGGGCACCTGTGGATGGCCGGAGGCCACCCTACCAAGC
>NW_011912906.1:0-2065 GCF_000151845.1 Pteropus vampyrus | reverse complement strand
CTTTACATGTTATAGTATCTTTCTTTGAAAGACTGAAAATTTTGCCTTCTAGATGTGCTGTCTTAAAAGCACTTTTGAAAGTTAAGCTTTTTAAAGATTTTTGTGCAAGTTAAACCTGAACAAACAAATAAAGACAACTCCCACTTAACGACAACAAAAAAAAGGCAATGAAACCTATTAGAACATGGCAACCAGTTATTTGACAATGATTATGGTTTCCTCAAAAAGTTAGAAAAGGTATGTCAAGGAAATATAATTCATGTTCAGTGACTACTATTCCAATGTTTTCTATAAGATAATAATTTAGCTTCTAAAACATTAAATCTCCTTGAAAATATTTATAAACTGTACAAGAAACAAAGCAAATAATCAGTAATCTAACTGGAAAAAAAAATTGCAATGTGTTGAATATCTACTGTGGCTAAAGGCTTCTATTTAAGAGCCAAGCAGAACAAACAGATTAAGAAAATTAAAAGTTCTTTAAAGGATAATAATTTGACCATCTGTTATAATTTCTTCAGATGATATACTAATTTTAATTCAAGCCAAAACATTATATTACATTTGAGAAATTATAAATAAAAATTGTGATTTAGGTGGGGAATATTCTTAATCATGTCAAGTTAAGTATTCAATTACCTCAGTTAGGAGCTGTAGCTTTATTATCTACTTAATCCATTTGTGGATCTTGCTAAACTAATTAGTTCAATAATGTTTTTCAGCTGGAAAGTGCTTGAGGTTCATTTTACTTTGTGAAAAGCTAAATTCCTTTCCCTTGTTTTAAATGGTCGCCTTTCAATGTTAGTGGATGTACTTCTACAGAAAGAACAACAATAATCAGTGGTATGTGTGTATGAGAGAGAGAGGGAGAAGGAGGAGAGAATAGGGAAAGAAGGAATCAACTCTATAAGAAACATTTTTCCAGTTTTCACAGTGTAAATACTCATACCACAGATAATTTTAAGCTGCCACTACTGTTATGCATAATTGGGAAGAGATGTACACAGTTTGCTCTTGGGAGCCGGTACTACCTCGCTCTAGCACAATCTAAGTGATTGTTCTTTCCATATTATAGAAATGTCAACACAAAAAAATTGAGCTTAAGAGTCTAAAATTCTTGAGTTAAAGATTTCCTCATTTTATCATCAAAACTATAACATATCATGCCCTTTTATTTATAGTGTACTTTTTAACATCTGAAATTATCAATTTTATGTATTTGTGAGTGTCTGCTAACTCACAATAAACTGAAGAACTCCTAGAAAATAAAGATCACATCTGCCTGGTAGGTACTGTGTCCTCAGTAACTACTAAAAAACCTAGCACATGATGGATGCTCCATTAACATTGTTAAATAAATATCAATCTTTTTTTATGTTAAATGTTACATCTTTGGTACTAAATTAAATTAACAAGTTTCAATTTACGAGCCATTAAGAATTTTTTTATGCCCCCTCCCCTTTGGCAAACATCAATTTGTTCTCTGTTTCCATGAGTCTGTCTTCGTTTTGTACATGTTTTTTTTTTTTTAGATTTGACATATAAGTAAAATCATATAGTATTTGTCTTTCTCTGTCTGACTTATTTCACTTAGCATAAAACCTTATCCTAGTTCCATCTATGTTGTCACAAATCGCAAGATCTCATCCTTTTTTCTTAATAGTCCACTGTATTTGTGTAAGTATGTAAAACACTTCTTTATCCATTCATATATTGATGGACACCTAAGTTGCTCCCATATACTTGCTTTTGTAAATAATGCTGCAATGAACATAGGGGTGCATATATCTTTACAAATTAATATTCTTTTTCTTCAGATAAATAGCCAGAAGTAGAATTGCTGGATCATATAGTAGTTCTATTTTTAATTTTTGGAGGATCTTTATATTGTTTTCTTAGTGGCTGTACCAATTTACAGTCCCATCAACAGAACATGAAGGTTCATTTCAATTATAATACCAACTTATGATATTTATTTATTTTTATCATTAAAATAGCATTTACTATGTGCTGTTAACTGTTTCATGTGCAGATTCCACAGTAAAAAAGTATATATATATATATA
>NW_011912905.1:0-1772 GCF_000151845.1 Pteropus vampyrus | reverse complement strand
AAGGATGCTCAATGACCTTAGAGAAAAAGTAGATGAACTCAGTGATAACTTTAACAAAGAGATAAAAATGGAGATAGAAAACATAAAAAAAGAATCAGTCAGAAATGAATACAAAACTGAAATGAAAAATACCTTAGGAGGAATCAGTAGTAGATTAGATGAAGCAAAAGATCGAATTGTCATAGCAGAAAATACCCAATCAGGGCTGCAACTAGAAAGAAATCCCCTCCCCCAAATTAGGGTAGTTTAAGGGGTCTCTGAGACAACATCAAGCATAACAGCATTTGCATCATAGGGGTACCAGAAAGAGAAGAAAGAGAGCAAGGAATTGAAAACCTCTTTCAAGAAATGATAGAAAAATTCTGTAACACGGTGAAGGAGGTAGACATACAAGCCCAAGAAGCACAGAGTCCCAGATAAGATGAACCCAAAGAGTCTCACACCGAGACACATCATAATTAAAATGCCAAATGTTAAAGGCAAAGAGAGAGTCTTAAAAGCAGCAGGAAAAAAGTAGTTAGTTACCTACGAGGGAGCTCCCATAAGATTGTCAGCTAATTTCTCAACAGAAACTTACAGGCCAGAAAGGATTGGCATGAAATGGTCAAAGTAATGAAAAGCAAAGACCTACAACCAAGATTATTCTACCCAGAAAAGCTATCATTTAATATCAAAGGATAGATAAAAAGCTTCCCAGACAAGAAAAACCAAACCAGTATTGCAAGAAATGTTAGCTTCTTTAAGAAAAGAAGAAGGAAAAAAAAGATCAAAAATATAAATAATAAAATGACATTAACTACATATCTGTCAACAATTACTTTAAATGTAAATGGATTAAATGCTCCAATCAAAAGTTAAGGTGATTGAATGGATAAGAAAACCAGACCCTTACATATCCTGCCTACAAGAGATTCGCTTCAGCTTGGAAGGCACACAGACTGAAAATAAAGGAATGGGAAAGTTATTTTATGAAAATAGAAACAGACAAAAAAAATCTAGAGTAGCAATACTTTTATCAGACAAAATAGACTTTAAAACAGAGGCAGTAACAAGAGACAAAGAAGGGCCCAGCAATTCCACTTCTGGGTAGTTAGTTATCTGAAAAAACCCAAAACGCTGCTTTGAAGAGACATGTGAATCTATATGTTCATTGCATGTGAATTTATATGTTCTTGGCTATTATTTACAATAGCCAAGATATGGAGGCAACCTGGGAGTCCATCAATGAATTAATTGATAAAGAAGAGGTGGTAATATATACAATGGAATATTACTCAGGCACAAAAAAGAATGAAATCTTTCCAGCTGCAACAACATGGCATGACCTAGAGGGTATTGTGCTGAGTGGAGTCAGACAGAGAAAGGCAAATGCCATATGATTTCACTTACATGTGGAATCCAAAGAACAAAATAAACAAACGAACAAAACAGAAATAAACTCATAGATACAGAGAACATTTTGATCGTTGCCAGATGGGAGACGGGTTGGGGGTTGGGTGAAAAAGAGGGGATTAAGAAGTACAAATTGTTACTTACAATATAGTCATGGAGATGTAAACTATAGCATAGGGAATATAGTCAATAATATTGTAATAACTATATATGGTATAAGATAAGTACTAGATTTATTGGGGTGATCACTTTCTAAGTTATATAAATGTCTAATCACTATGTTGTAATGTAATATTGTATGTCAACTATAATTGAAAAAAATATTAAAAAGAAATTCTATCTTTAGCATATTAAAAAGAAATTCTATCTTCAGCAAAGTT
>NW_011912904.1:0-2340 GCF_000151845.1 Pteropus vampyrus | reverse complement strand
TCCAGGGACTTGCATCAAAAACTCTACAGAGGAGAAGGAGGGCAGTGGGTAAAGCACTCCAGCCCTTGGCGGGCAGTTCAGGCAGAAGAGAAACCCTCTGATGCCTCAGTGGACACACACATTTCCATACACCTGGATAAGAAAAAAATGGTACTTAGGTTTGCACTGTATCTTTTTGGGTAACTCCCGTGCTCCTCTGGCATTTTCAGGCTAATAGTATTTTATGAATAAAAATACCATATTTTTCCTTGGTGGCAAAGATGCGTGACTTGATTGCATGACCATTTAGTACTAACACTCTTTATCCTGTGAGATAATTTGAATCCAATTGACTTACAGCACACTCATTTTTTTTCCACCATGAATTTTTGAAATTCGATTACCTCGTAATTCATTTTACAAAGTTCTCCCACCATCATTCTCCTGTAGCATTTAATCTGTTTCAAATTTAAGTTTACAAGCAGCACCAAAGCTTTGATGGTCCCTTATTTATTAAGTGAAGATCAAAGGCTCTTTGCTTTTTTTAGTCTTTTACATCTGCAAGGGATGACATAACATTTCAGATGACAGTCATTCTTTCCACCAAAGAATTCGGCATGAGATTGCCTTCATTTTCAAGCATTTATGTCTAAGCTGAAACTTCTCCAAAGTATAAGCATGCTGCCATTACACATGGAATTTTATTCAGTATTCTATTTCAAGAACACCAGGAATTTAACACACCACTCTTTACTGCCACCAGATACTGCTTTGCCACTTTTCTTTGCACGAAGCCCTTTTCCTAGTAAGGCTGGCAACAGTTGTTATATTCCCAAATAGATCTTGTAGAGAAGGTGGCTTTTTGTTTTGTTATTTCTGTCTGACAAATAATCATCAACATATTTTTTTTATGTATTTTTTATTTTTTAAAATTAATTTTTTATGGTGACATTGGTTAACGAAATCCAATAAGTTTCAGCTGTACACTTGAACTGTGAGGTATATATGTACACTGTGTTCACCTCCCATAGGTAGATTTCTTTCTGTCATCACATATTTGACCCTCTTTACCCCGTCTACCTCCTTCCTCCCTCCTCCCCTCTGGTAACCACTAGTCTATTGTCCATGTCCATGAGTCTCTGTTTGTTGTTTGTTTGTTGCTTTTAGGTTTATATCTCACATATAAGAGATATCATGTGATTTTCAACTTTTTCTGTCTGGCTTATTTCGCTTAGCATGATTATCTCGAGTTCTATCCATGTTGTCGCAAATGGCAGTATTTCATCTCTTCTTATGGCTGAGTAATATTCCATTGTATATATGTGCCACAACTTCTTTAGCCAATCATCTATCGTAGGACACTTTGGTTGTTTCTGTGTCCTGGCCATTGTGAATAATGCTGCTATGAACATTGGTGTGCAAATATCTTTATAGATATGAGCTTTCAAGTCTTTGGGGTAAATACCCAGTAGAGGGATTGCTGGATCATATGGTAGGCCAATTCTCAGTTTTTCGAGGAACCTCCATACTGTTTTCCATAGTGGCTGTACCAATTTGCAGTCCCACCAGCAGTGTATGAGGGTTCCTGTTTCTCTGCATCCTCTCCAACATTTGTTATTCCTTGTCCTGTTGATTATAGCTATTCTAACAAGTGTGACATGGTAACTCATTATGGTTTTGATTTGCATTTCTCTAATTGCTAGCGATGTTGAGCATCCTTTCATATATTTGTTGGCCATTTCATCAACATAATTAAAAGATGGATCACATATGGAGAGAAATATATAAAAGGCAAATAATTGCTGTCCCAAGCCAAATACATGAAGACTTAAAAGTTAGTGAGAAAAGGACAAAGAAATCAATAGAAAAGGGGGCAAAATCTGAAGATGGGCAATCACAGAATAGGGAACTCAAATGGTTAATAAATGTGAAAGAATACTCAAATTCATCAATAATCAAGAAAATACAAAGTAAAACAAAATGCTGTTTTACTCATATCATACTAGCAAACATTAAGAAGTTTAGTGAAACTTCATGTAGGCCACGACATAGAGAAGCAAGAATTTGAGTAAACTGCCAGTTAACACTGTAAGTTGGCACTAAAAATCTTGAACAATTGACAATACATTTGAAAAGTACACAGCCTATGACTGAGCAATTCTATTTCTAGGAATATATCCTAGAGAAACTGCACTTATCCACAAGGATATACATAGCATCGGTTGCAATAGTAATAATAACTGCTTGCAATAAACACCAAGAAGAAGCAAATATCCATCAGGTTGGTAAGGGAAAATTATGGTTACTGTTAAATGATAGAATCTATGCTGCAGTTAAGAAAGTTAAAATCTATATCAATGA
>NW_011912903.1:0-1383 GCF_000151845.1 Pteropus vampyrus | reverse complement strand
CAGATGGTGGTGATGAATGTCCCTAACGCCACGAACAGCACACTGAAAACTGGCTAAGATGGTGAACTTCGTTATCCATTTTTACCGTAGTTTTTAAATGGTACTGGAACTATTAGATATACATGAAGGAAAAAAAAGAAAACCTTAGCCCAAACCTCACACTTCCGGAGCAGACGACACGTGAAGGCTCGTCTGCGAGAGAGGAGAGGCCGGTGGCAGACAGACACGTGCAGAGATGCTCGGCACCACTGGCCGCTGGGTGTGTGCGAGGCAGAGCGCGGCGAGACGTCCCTGCACAGCTAGCAGGGTGCTTCCAATGAAAAGGCGCTGTGGGTGCAAACACACACTTCCCGCCCCCCCGCCGCTCCCGTGCCGGTTTCTGCCGCTCGCCAGTTTGCACACCTGCTCCTGGAGCAGCTGGCCGGCCGCCCCGACGACAAACGGCTCCGCAAGCGTCGGTGAACCCAGCCTCAGCCAGCGCGGACCGAGGTGCCGGGAGCATCTTAGTGATGCCTCGTTCTGGGCTTTCGGTGCGACTTCCAGACGTGCCAAACATGACGTTCAAGCTGTGAAAGGGCGCTGGAGGAAGGTGACACACGACTCGTGGACTGTGGGGACGCCACAGAGTGAAGGGCAGTCCCACACGGCGACTCTTTGTTAACGCCAGGGCAAATCGTGAGCCCCTGCTCACACAGAGCAGGCGGAATATTCTTTTCTATAAAAAAACAAACAGGTTTCTCCCTCCTTCATTAAATAAATGGCGGGCACGTTTCAGAGACAGACTGCTGGCTGAGATGGGGCCCTTGCGTGTCTCAGGCCGGTCCCGCTAAAGAGAGAAGGGAACTCGCTGGAATGTTTGAGACGTGGATTGACAGGACCAAGAGTCCATTTCAGGAAGACCGGCACAGCGGCCCGGGAGGACAGTCTGGATTTGGGCGGCCGCCGAAGAACCCAGATTGGGGGCAGTTAGGAGGCATGGTCTTCATCCTAAGGGTGAGTAAACGGCTGTACGGACCGTGGAGATGGTGACAGAGGACGTCCGCGGTGACAGACAGGACACCCACGGAGCCACGGAGGCCACGCTCGTAGACTCAGCACCCGCTGCCGGTGGGGAGAAGGGAGCAGGAAGGCCTCGGATGCGCCCGACGTCTTGCCCGTGCCCCTGGGGGTGTCAGTGATGACTCCGAGAAGAGACAAGGATCAGTTCGAACGTGCAGATATCTGGGGGAAAACCGGGAAGGTGGGTAATCTCCACTGCGTAGCTAGACACCCCACCCACAAGCACACTCGCTGGTCCCTTGTGTGCGTTATCTCCATCTGAACATCTAAGAAACGTAGAGTTGCTTTTACGCTGTGTCCGCATTTCCAGTTTTATACCTAGAA
>NW_011912902.1:0-1471 GCF_000151845.1 Pteropus vampyrus | reverse complement strand
GATATTCTGCTTTAGGATATTTTGGATATATATCAGAAGTAGAATTGCTGGATCATATAGTAATTCTATTTTAGAATGGGTAATATTAAATATATTTTAGAATGGGTAATATTAAATATATATGTGTGTGTGTATATATATATATATATACACACACACATATATATTTAATATTACCCATTCTAATGGGTAAAAGGTGATATTTTATTGTGGTTTTGATTTACAATTCCCTAATGATTATTTTTTGCTAAGAATTTTTTTACGTGTTTGGCCATTTGTATATTTTCTTTAGAGAAAAGCCTATTCGAGTTCTTTGCCCATTTTTTTTGTAATTGGGTTATTTAGGTTATTTATTTTGTTACTGTTGAATTATAGGAGTTCTTTATGTATTCTGGATTATAATCCTTTATCAGATAAACAACTTGTGAATATATCTCCTTAATTTATAAGTTGAATTTTAACTCTGTCGATTGTGTTCTTTGATGCATAGATGTTTTAATTTTGATGTAGTACAATTTATTTTTACTTTTGTTTTCTGTGCTTTTGATATCGTATCCAAGAAATTGTTGCTAAATTCAATGTTATGAAGCTTTCTTCTTTCTTTTTTTATTTAAGAGTTTTATGGTTATAGGTATTACATTTAAGTTTGATGCATTTTGAGTTAATTTTTATATGTGGTGTGAAGTAAAGGTCTAATTTAATTCATTGCATGAAGATATCCAGTTTTTCCAATACCATCTGTAGAAAAAGTGTCACAGTTTTAGAAAGACATACCATCTACATTTTGCACATGAATAAAATGAAGTTAATATTTTAAATGTGTATAAGTTTTAACCGTTTAGGTCACGTGGCCAGAAAAAAAAAAGATGAATTCAGGATATGAACTAAGAAATCCTGGCTTCAGTATTGTTACCAATTCAGTTTTTGTATTGTTATTGTAGTTATTCTTTTCACTTTCTGTTCTTCGATTCTAAGAGAGAGTTATTTAGCAAGCTGACACATTGGAATATATGCTTTATGATAATTTTCTTGGCTATTTTCTGATGTAACCAAATTCATCCATAGATTCTTAGGTCACTTCAATTACTTTATTTAGGATCTATTACATCACTTTAAATAAACAGCAGAGCAATTGAAAGGCATTTTCAATTTTTTTTTTTTTTTTTAGGGTGGGAGTAGGGGAATGAGTATTGATTGTTCCACATACAGTACAACTTTGAATAATTGCATAACCTCATTTAATTTAGTAGTAAAATCAATTAGACTTTATTTTTTAAAAATTACTTATATTATCCCATACTCCAAATTATTCCTAGAAGCATAATAATATTATGCTTTAGAAATCACTGAATACATTTAAACTTTTTTTTTTGTTTTTGCAATAATTTCGACTTTTGCGTTCATTGACCAATACAGTTAGTAGCAAAAAAATATTAAAATGAATTGAAGTAATTCCTGATCACCATTTTTC
>NW_011912901.1:0-2402 GCF_000151845.1 Pteropus vampyrus | reverse complement strand
TTTTGGAACCCAGCCTCAATGTTCCCAAACACAGGAGACTCACAGGAGATGAGCACCGCTTGGCTGGGAAGGCCCAAGGTCAACGGCCTGACAAAAGGAGCCAGTCAAATTACACAAGTGCACGTGCTGGCGATGCCTGCTGACCACTATGAAAGGGCAGCATGCATCGCCGCGGCCACTCGGGGGTGGGGGGAGGGCTCCCAGGCTTGTGAGGGTACTCTCAGCGCCTTTCCCAGCTATTGCCAAAGCTAAAAATGTAAAACAAAATGCGACCGCTCTAGGGACCAAGTGCAAGCTACTTGCCAGATTCTTCCTGCTCAAGCACCATTTCTGAGAATTGCAAGATGCAAACAGCTTTAATAATGAACTAGCGAGCATCTGTTTGTTTGTCGTAATGGGTGTTAATGATTTATCTTCAAACATGGAAGCAAAAACGGAGGGAAAAGCGTTGCTTACGTGGCTTTAGAATCTTTGGTAAAGAAGACGCATTCCCGTTTCTTAAAATTTGCTTGAATAAAATTCACCAAGTCCTTTGGAGAAAGAAAATCGGACAACACGTTACTGATTTATGCTCACCCGCTGCTGCTCCCGACGAATCCTACATGTGTCCTAAACCTCCTTCCAAGGGTTAGCAACTTACCACAAATTCGTAGCACCCACATCCGTTCACACTTTTAGAGTCTACAAGTTAGTTTTTAAGAGGCATTTGTTTACATTTTTATAACTAAATGCAAATTTTTCTGAAAATTACTTGGAGTTATCTTGTAATACATGTCATTACACACATACAAATTACAGTTTTCCGTCTCTTAGGCTACGGGGGGAATTAAAGCGTTTGTGGATGGTTTAGCCTAAACAATGTATTATTGCAGATTCCTTTCCTCTCATGCATGCTTTTCAAAAGAAGATATATTCCCCAAACTCCATCCACAGTTGTGTTTCTCCCTCACGTGCAAGGCGGTCTGGCATATCCGGGACCTAATTCTGACAAACAGCCAAGAGATTTCGTAAGCCAAAAGCTCCCCTTTTAATTGGCGGGAGCAAACTATTTGGGGACAGATGAAAAATACTTCAAAACTGCCAACGCTCCTCAAAGTGAGAGAAGATGTTTGCAACATACAGTAATCATACAGCTGGTAAACGGAATATACAGAGAACTATAAATCGCTAAGAATAAGACAGATCCCCTCGCGAGGAAACGGCAAAAGACTGGAGAAGCCGCTGCATGAGCGAGGACGCGCGAATACCCCGCACGTGTGTGCGAAGCACGGGGGCGAATCCGAAGTGGAAGCACAGTGACGTCCCACCGCACGCCGCCAGGCTGGGAGCATTACAAACGCAATGACCGCGATCGTGGGCGAAGGCCACGGCCGTGGGGTGCCCGCCGCGTGGGTGAGAAAATCAGGACGACCGGCCTAGAACACTGTCCCCGATTTCTAGGGAGTAAAGTTACATCCCTGGAAATAAGGCCTCCATGGAGAGAAAGGGGGGTTGTCCCCAACGACCTGCAAGCTCGGAATGCCTGGCGGTGGGCCGTCAGCTGCAGGGGGCCGTCTCGCCCTGGGGAGGGGGCGCTGGCAGCCCAAACTCACTTCCCACGATCTCCAGGAGCCCCAGCTCACACATCCAGGAACGTCCGGAGTGGCATGCTCCTCAGCACAAAACCCGAAAATCCAAACAGTCACACACACGCACAACACACACACACACACACGCACACGCACACACACACGCACCTTTGGCTGGATAAACACACACATGATGGGGGATGCACAGCCGTGAAATGAATCGGCAATTGCTACACCTGTCAACATGCTGAATCTCAGAAACAAGCGAGCAAAACAAGAACTCGCCGAGGAACGCGTATTGTATAATTCCACATGGAGCAGAAACAGACGAAACTAAACCGTATTGTTTAGGGATATGCATTCAAGTCGTGACCTTATAAATAAAAGCAGGGTCAGGGAGCAACTCAGGGTAGTGGTCGCCTCTCGCACAAGGCAGAGGGACCACACAGAAGGCTTCTGAAGTCCTGGTGACGCTCCGATCCTTAGGCTGGTGTTTACGAGAATGCTCATTCGATTACCCTTCCTTAGGCTGGAAATTTACACTTGTACATTCGTTTCCGTGGACAATAAAGATGTAGGAAGCAAAAATAATTTCTACATTCATCGGAATGCAAAAGTTTTGAAAACCTAGGATGCTCGTTCTTCATATTTTTTCTTCCTACTACTCCTAACTAATTTTAAGTCTACGTAACACAACGAAAACTCAGCAGATGCACAGCTTGTGGGTGCAGGGGAGCAGGAAATTGGGGATGCCGTGGGAGCTCACGGGAGTGCGACAAGAGAAAGACCCAGTCTCGACCGTACCCCACCCCCCGAGGCACCCAGGCCTGCGTC
>NW_011912900.1:0-1612 GCF_000151845.1 Pteropus vampyrus | reverse complement strand
TTTTGCCTTGTCCTATTATTTTTGAAAAGAAACCCACAGGCCAGTTCCCATTCATAAGCAGTTCAAACTAAACTCATCGCTTTAGGCAAAAGGAGCATCTCTTCAAGTACAGAGAGGACTCACAGTGCGGAAGAGGCTGGGGCAGCTGGGGAGAGGTGGAGGTGCTCCGGAAGGTTCCGGAGCTGTCAGGACTGGGGGGGGGGTAGGGGGTGCCACCCACCGCTGCCCTGCCCTGTACCCCGCTGCGGGGCCAGCGCTGCGGTTACAGGAGCCCTTCCTGAGCTCATTCCCCTTCCTGGGCTCCAGGCACAAGCCGACGGCCACACCCGTCACTTAGATGATCAGAAGACGGGAAATAACCCTGAATCTGATGGCCATTTGTCCAGTGTGGCGGGTGACAGTAATAAAGGCGTGAAACAGTCTAAGAAATGATGGTTCTCAGGAAGAAAATAGAAGTTTTAGAGAGATGCAAAACCATAATAGATGACTCTAGAGCAGCGGTCCCCAACCTTTGCAGCCCAGGGCCCGGGCTCCTGTGAGCATCTAGTGCCCGAGGCGGAGCTGAGGCGGTGATGCTGGCTCTGGGGAGCGGCTGCAGATGCAGATGAAGCTCCGCCCGTTCGTCTGCCGCTCCCCTCCTGCTGTGCAGCCCGGTTCCTGACAGGACACGGACCAGTACTGGTCTGCAGCCCGGGGGGTTGGGGACCCCTGCCCTAGCAGGTTCTGCGGTGAGGGAGCGGTGAGGTGTTCAGGACACTCCGTCATTTGGGTCTTTCCCAAACTTCACCCCGCTGGGTGCTTGCGGTGAGCGACAGGTCAGCGCACGGTCCCCCACCGTTGTCAGAGGTTGACTGAGTGGGGAGGCTCCGTGTTCTTTTTGCCCTGGGTGTTATCAACACGCACTGGGCTCCGAGAAGTCTTGTAGTAAAAGGATTTGTTAAGTTTATGTAAATCGAAACACCCCACACTTAAAAACCACCAAAGAACAGCCAGGCTCACCCTGCATGTCGCTCAGAGCTGGATCTGGTAATTCTGCCTCACTGTCCCATGGAGAAGGGACCTGGCAGGTTCGGACGCCCGAATCTCTGAGCGTGTGTCCCTTACAGCTCCCGAGGGTCCGCGGTGTGGATGTTTCAGTAAGTCGCTAGTCACGTTTAAGAAGCCTAGAACTCAGCCCTGAAGCAGCATACCTCGGGTCACGGTAACGGGGGTCCCCACACCTGGACACAGGGGCCTGGGGAGCGCGACGCGTCCAGCACCCCCGCTTCCCCTGCGTGGGCCCTTCTCTCTGCTGGCAGGGCGGGCGGCGTCTACACCGCGCGGGGCCTGCCGAGCCGCGTCGCCCCCACCTCTGCCCGCGTGCGCTCGGTGCCTCCGTTTGTGGCGCTGAGGTTTAAGTTTTGCATTTGGAAAATCTGGGCCCTTCCGTTTTTTGCCGGCACAGACTGGCCTCATTTCTCAGCGACTGGGGACAGAAACTGCATCAGCAAGGACGCCGGTGGGGCTGACATGTGGCTGCTGGAGCCCGTGTGCGACTGCGGGGGGCGCGACCGGGCGGCCCCGGGCTCGTGGGGGCTGAGCGGCCGGCGCCTGCACCCCCCCCCACCCCCGG
>NW_011912899.1:0-2088 GCF_000151845.1 Pteropus vampyrus | reverse complement strand
TTATTAGAATAAATAATAAAAATAATTTTATTCCTTCTGGTTTCAGAAAATAGACACACATGAGCACACATACACACACATATATAAAATATGAATTGCTGAGAAATGTTGTTTACCTAAATAAGTATCGAAGTATACAAGTTTACATTTAAGTTTGTAAGTAATAAGTATATAAGTACATAGGAATAGAAGTATTTATGTTTTATATTTTTTTAGAAATGTCATTCGGTAACTGAAATCCTTCCAAATTTTAAGCCAGAAAGCACATATTGACCTATTATTAAAAAAAAAAATTTTAATGATTTATCTGTTAATCAATCTATTAAGTACTCCTTCAATTTTGTTAAAAGCAAAGACTGGGAAAGCACCTAGCTTGCATAGGGTGTATCTCTGGATGATTAAAGTCATTTAGTCACTCCATTCCTGGGAAGTATACCAAAAGAGGCTTCACCCAGTCTTATCAAATGACTATAAATCATATCTGTTTATTTTTCACTTAGAGGCACCTTTATTTATAATGCGTTATATTTAGAAAGAGTTGGGACAGAAATACTTTTAATTTTAGCATGTTTTTATCAATATAACGTTAAGAATAAAATTATCTTATCTTCCTATGTGATTTAAATGTGTTTTTGTCAAAACCTTTTGCTGCAAATTTAGCTTGTTCAATTTATGAAGTTGGGAAAAGAGAACCAGCACAGACAGATTTTACGAAAGACTGCATATGGCCATTGGGGATCTGGAAACAGAGCCCCTTAGCACTGTCTGTGCCTGTGAGCCCCCTGGAAAGTTCTCCAGTCCCTCCAGGGGCACACGTGGCCTGGTTTGAAACAGCTGCACTAGGTAGGTGGCAGAGCTAGATCTTGGATCAGACACCTCGACCTCAATCCCAGTGTTTTTCCCACTCTTTTATGTTGTTTCCCCAAACTCTATGGACTTTCAAAATTATCTACAGAACATCACATCCAGAAAATATAGTTATCTGAGACTGATGATGCTACATTTTGCTGACTTAGATACTTCCTCTTTCCCTCTACTCATTTTGAAGTAACAGCAGGCTCCACTCACCACCCATGTTGGTTACCACAGTGATGCCTAGAGATTGCATGTTCTCTCTAATCTAACTCTAGAATCCAGCTATTCTTCCCTGGGCATTGAGTTTAAATTCTTACGTTTTCTTCTTCAAAGGGAAACCAACAATACACAAATTTTAGGAGGAGATAAAGAACCAAAGACAAGAGGGGCGTGGGGAGAAATTGATTTTATTCCTCATGCTGTGGTTTGAGGATAGGAGAAAAATGTAAATGGACCTAACACTTGCTCTGTTTCGACACTTAATTCTAAAGCGAGAATAAAAGAAGCATCTGCTTTTCTCTCCTTTCTTTCATAATCTCCCCATGAATAGGAAAAATCAGGAGAGAAAGTGAATTTTCTTGTGTTTGGCGAATGGGAAACAATTCAACTGGAAAACAAATTGAGTTGTTCAGCAGTTTATTATTATCTCTATTCTGTAAAAAAGACAAGTTTAATGCAAATAAATAAATACCTATTCTGTGAAAACTTCAACTGGTAACTCTTTCTTTCTTCCCTTAAAAATCTCATTCTGCCGGCTTTTGCTTATATTCTGTCTTGGGCTCATACCGGAACTAAGACATTATTAGCAAGTACCAGTTTGGGGAGTAATGCCATGTGTTTGAACTCTCATTCACAGTCACTGTGAGAAGCGTGTGCTTCCTGGTCCTAGTTTACCCAGTGCTTTTCACTTTCCAATACTTTCGAATCAGAGAATCTCAGGTTAGCAGAGGAACCGAGAGGCAGGCTGTCTAGAGTCAAGGCCAGCTCAGAGATGGAGTGTTCCCTTCTGAACTGCTATTGCTTTGCACCTCGAGCAGTCTCTCTCACCTTTGAACAGCTCTGAATTTTATATAGAGCCAAGCCATCCACCACTCTGTACATTTAAGTGCTAGGAAAGAGCCGTGTGTTTCACTTAAAAAACCTTTCTAAATTTGGAAACTAATTCGGAAGAAAATTTTAATTTGGATAACTTCTAAAGTAAGTATTAATCAGTGTAATGGGCAAAACCTTTTT
>NW_011912898.1:0-2211 GCF_000151845.1 Pteropus vampyrus | reverse complement strand
AAAAAAAAAAAAAAAAGAGTCTATTGAATGAATAAATGAATGAACTGTTCTACAAGCTCAGGGCTAAAGTACAGATTACAAGTATGTACCCCTCAATGTTATATTGGCAATGCCAGCATTGTCGCATTGGCAACTAGAGAGCTCTGGAATACAAACCTATGCCTCTATCTAGAAAAAAAGATGGGGAAAAAAAAGAGACCCTTATTTTAAGCAAAAAATCCATACAATTCCATGATGGAACAGAGCAATTTGAGAGTGGCTGCTCTGGTGAGTTATAAGAAAGACCTTCAACTGGTTTCATGAGAATATGATGTAAGTGGCATAAGGACCTGGGTACAAAAGTCATGAAAATCTGATAGCAAAGAGCCTTGATTGGTCTCTAAATTACCACATTTGGCCTCGTGATATCCAAACTTCAAAGGCGGCTCCCAAAGCAAATCCGTTATTAGGTGCCAGTATGCCTGACTTGAGAGGAGGTTAAGAGTGTCTGTTCTGCCCTCCACCATTTCTCACATCCCACCCACACTTGCTCATCAGGCATGTGAACATTTGGCCACAAGATCAAGGTGCCGATTCATCACTTCTGGAATCCCTCTTCTCGTCAGGAATTGGCATGATAATGAGTACTAATTGATAATAATTCACATGCAAATTGAAAATAATCCTGGGCACAACTGACTTCACATTATAAAATCTTTGGGACTACATTGAATGAATCAGATCTTTGCTATCCTAACGGAGATCGCTGTTATTTCACAGATCAAAAGTAGTTGGAGGGGAAGTCCAAACCAGTGGAAATTTTCAAAGCAAAATGAGTTAGTAAGTTTATAGAAAGAAAAAGAAAAGAGTTGGCTTTGTTGTAAATAAGGCTAAGAGATAAAGCGGTCCATTTCCAGCATGGAAGGTTACAAGTTCATCAACGCAACTTTGGAAAAATCACTTCTTTGTGGCGTGTTTTCATTATTGAATATGAATTAGAGTGAATTTCTAGATGATCAGTGATGTCTGTTTTTATAAATTAGTAGAGAGTATATCTCCATAAAAAACAAAACCTATAAAATGGTTATTAGGTTTTAATATTAATTTCAGATTCTCAAGACATCTACACTCCTCTATGACACATACTAATTACAGCAATCACCCCTTCCTGCACTTTTAAACTATTCCAGACACCCTGCTGAGCCCTCTATCTATATATTTTGTAGTCCCCACAATAACTCCTATTAATTTAGGCATTATTCTCATTACATCGATGAGGCAACCAAGGCTCAGAGAGGTTTAATAACCTACCCAAGTCACACAGTTAAGAAGTAGCAGAACCAATGATGAAACCCAGCTTTGTTCGACATGACACCACAGCATATGTTTTTCCTTTCTACTCTGCTGTTTCAGCAGAGATATTCTCGAAGGATTCATTGCAGGTATTTGTGTAATAATCTGAAACATGCTGGGCAGAGATGAAAGAGGAGCAAGTGCCACAAAAATGCGGGGACAGTATAAGATGATTTGCCTTTTAAGGCAGCTATGCTATGGTACAGAAAGCTTTCAATTCATAGTTGTTAGTATTTCCATGTAATAGCATCCATAACACCACTCCGTTGAGAAGGCAGATAAAAAGGGTCTCTTTTTGTGTATGTGGAATAAAATAAAACACTTTGGAGCTGAAGCGACATAACACAGAAGAGGTGAGATACCCTATTAAACACTAGACTTGGTGATTGACAGGAGTCATTTTTTTCCCTCTTCCTTTACAAACTAGTAAGCAGACTGGTAACCAGATAAACTGGAACCCCTCATTCTCCATTCTCTTTCTTTTAAAGCAGGAAAAAGAAGAAAACAAACAGTCTTTATAAATAAATTAAAATTCTAACTAAAAAGCTAATTATAAGTGTATTTGTTTTGTTGGAGGTAAGGCACATCTATTATCATAAAGATAATTAACTCAGTCTGACAGATCTAATAAAAGGACAAGTTTAGCACTGGCTTAGCCGGAAGCCAAAGGCAAGCAATTCTTATAATTACTAGTTATTTTAACTGGGCTCAAAGAAAGTGGTCTGTGATATTTAAACAGTAATGTTAATTTGCATTTAGACCTGCCCTTTTTTTCCTGTGAAAGAATAAATAAAAGACTGGATTAAGTACAAAAAACCTCAAAACTAAAATATTTTTAAATATATGAAAGCACCCATTTCATTTATAAACTCAATAATT
>NW_011912897.1:0-1312 GCF_000151845.1 Pteropus vampyrus | reverse complement strand
GTGGAAACGGGCTCGGTTTTGTAAGGGAAGCCGCAAGGCTCGCTCAGCCTGAGAGGAGACACGCAGAGAGAAGAGCCCAGGATGACTCCCGGCTGCGGCCGCAGCAGCCAGGTGGACGCAGCCAGGTGGACGCAGCCAGGTGGATGGTGACGCGGGCTCTTCCGCCTGTGCCTCTGTGGGTCCCGGGCCGGGTTAGAAATGCTGGGCACGAGCCACGCGCCGCCTGTCCCCGGCCGGCTCTCTACGTGGCACTGCTTAGCTCTCGCTGGCTTTTCTAATTACGAATATTCCAAACTCTGACCACTGTCTGTGCCCACACTACCCTGCCGTCCTTGAGGGGTCCCCAAAAGGCGAGAGCTCCCCAGACCTTCATGTCATTCTGGGTGATCACTCCTGAGCTAGCCAGAACTGGAGAGGGAACTGCCTAATGAAGCCCTCCCGACATAACCCCGCCGCCATCCTCCCCGTGCTATCAGATATGGGTGTCCAGGTGATGGACGGCTGTTTTTCCCCGTCTCTCCGTGACTCAAAGGGAACCCTAAAATCAGAGAGAAAGACGTAGCCCTCGGCGAGCACTCGACCCCGGCTCGCTCGATTCACGTCCTCGCTTGCCTCGGCTCCTCCGGCTCTGTAAACACCCTCTCGGAGTCACTCCCTGTCCCTGCCGAGGCGCGGGCTCACCGTCGCAGCGGACGTGTGACACACGGACACGCCCACAGTCACGGGACGGCCCCATCGCGTCCTGACTCGCTCACGGACGACCTCTGTCTCTGCGAACGTGAGAACAACTCGCTGAGGTCTTGCTTCTCTCTGTGCCTGCGACGCATACATTCAACTTTCGATTTCCCTTTAAGATGCCTTTATTGTTAGAACGTCGTGCGTGGTGGTACCATGAACAATGGAATTAATTAACGATTACCCTCTCTTGCAAAGTAATAAGTGCCTCCTCAGACTAACAGCCGAAGCAAAACTAAGGTGGTTAATGCATCTCAAAGTCTATTCACGCCAGGGCAATCGCGATCACTGTTCTTACACGTTCTTTCACGCGAGGAGGAAATCAAGAGAAGTCTATTTTACCTTATCCGGTAGTATTGAGGATGGTGTCTCTATAAAGGGTTTGGCAAGATACATTCTAATTCCACATGATATAAATATACTGGAATATTTTTAAACGACTTACCGTTAGGCGGAGTCTACTGACATAGTACGGTTTAGATTGATAAAGTGAATACATTTGAGAAAAATTTTAATAAAGGAAATGAAAAACTTGAGTTATATTAATAATGTACTCCTAATCACTTACATACAAGTT
>NW_011912896.1:0-2155 GCF_000151845.1 Pteropus vampyrus | reverse complement strand
AAATTGAAGAAGATACAAATAAATGGAAACATATACTGTGCGCATGGATGGAACAATTAATATTGTTAAAATTACCACAATATCCAAAGCAATCTATAGATTCAGTACAATCCCTATCAAAATACCAATGACATTTTTCCTAAAATGTATATGGAACCACAAAAGACCCCAATTAGCCACAGCAATCTCAAGAAAGAACAAAGTTGGAGGTATCACACTACCTGATATTAAACTATACTACAAGACTATAGTAATCAAAACAGCACGGTACTGGCATAAAAACAAATATATAGATCAATGGAACAGAACAGAGAGCCCAGAGATAAACCCATGCCTATATAGTCAATTAATCTATGACAAAGGAGGCAAGAATAACAGCAAGGTAAAAAGAGTCTCTTCAATAAATGGTGTTGGGGAAACTGGACACATATGTGCAAAAGAATGAAACTGGATCTCTTTATTATACCATATACAAGAATAAACTCAAAATAGATTAAAGACTTAAATGTAAGACCTGAAACCATAAAACTCCTAAAAGGAAACAGGCAGTAAACTCTCTGACATTGCTCTTAGTAATATTTTCTCTGATATATCTCTTCAGGCAAGGGAAACAAAAGAAAAAAATAAACAAATGGGAGTGCATCGAACTAAAATTTTTTGCACAGCAAAGGAAGCCATCCACAAAACAAAAAGACTATCTACTGAATGGGAGAAGATATTTGCTAATGATACATCTGATAGGGGGTTAATATCTAAGATATATAAAGAACTCATACAACCTAACATTAAAGAAACAAAAACAATCCAATTAAAAAATGGGCAGAAGATTTGAGTAGAAATTTCTCCAAAAAGGACATACAGATGACCAATAGACACAAAAAGATTCTCTACGTCACTAATCATAAGAGAAATGCAAATTAAATCCATAATGAGATATCACCTCAAACCCATCAGAATGGCTATTATTAATAAATTAACAAACAACAATTGTTGGCGAGGATGTGGAGAAGAGGGAAGCCTCGTGCATTGTTGGTGGGATTGCAAATTGCTGCAGCTTCTGTGGAAAACAGTTTTGAGTTTCCTCACAAAATTGAAAAAAGAACTACCTTATGACCCAGCAATTCCACTTCTGGATATTTATCTGAAGAAATCCAAAACACTAATTTGAAAAGATATATGCACCCCTCTGTCACTGCAGTGCTACTTAAAGTAATCAAGATATAGAAGTAATCTAAGTGCTTGCCCATTAACAGATGGCATAATGCCATCTGTTAACAGACAATTGGATATGGAAATTTGGTACAAATATATGCAATTGAATATTACTCACACATAAAAATTGAAATCTTACCATTTTTGACAACACAGATGTACCTAGAGGATATTATGCTAAGTTAAATAAGTTAAATAACTATGTATAGTGCCAAGTGACTAATAGGCTAACCACTATGCTGTACCTGAAACTAATATAAAATAATATTGAATGTCAGGTAAAATTTTTAAAAAAGATTAATTGAAAAAAATTATTTAAACTAGTGTTAAGTGCTACAGAAAAAAGGATAACATGATAATGAGGGGCACAGGGTGGCGGAGGAGCCAAGGGAATCAGGGGAAGTGGCAAGAGGGAGGCACACTTGAGCTGAAAGTAGACTGAAGAGATGGAGCCAGGTCTGTGCAGATGGTGAAAGAGCAGAGAGTATAAAGCTTCTGAAGAAGGAATGAGCTTGGCATGATGGAGAAACAGCAAGAAGGCCAAGGTGGCTGGAGCACAGGAAGCGAGAACTGGAGAGCAAATAAAGGTGGAGAGGTGGGCAAAAGCCAGGTCATGTAGGGTCTAGGAGACCATGGAAGGGGTCTAGGGACACCATGAGCTATGGCAGCCGGGGTCTCCTGACAGTATAGCTGAGATGAGCATTGGAGATGAAGTCTAATGACCTGAGTTCACGCCTGTTTCCACTTCTTATGGCGTGACCCTGGGCAAGTCACTTGATCTCCCTGAACCTATTTAGGGGCCAGTAAAGTGAAGATAATACATATTCCCTGCCATGCTAATTTCCAGAGTTATTTGGAAAACAAAGGATTTCACATCGTGTGTGAACTTATTTACATTCTTAATGATTAGGGCCAGTAAAGTGAAGATAATACATATTCCCTG
>NW_011912895.1:0-1281 GCF_000151845.1 Pteropus vampyrus | reverse complement strand
ATAAGCCTTAAAAATATTTTCTATCCAACTAGGACCCTAAGATTCAACATTTAAATACGAATTCTTTTGACTTTGTCTACTATTCTTTCTCTGTACTTCTACTTTCTGAATGTAGTGGGTTAGAACTTGTCCTGCGTCTCTTTTATGTCTTGGTGGCTTGAGTACCAGGACAAAACACCCCAGCTCTATGCATCCAGATCTCATCCCAGCAGTGACCTGTCTGTTCAGATATTCTCTATACCTGGCTTAACCTTGCCTGGGAGAGAATCTGTATATTTTACATTTGCTTCCTCTCTTGTATCTGTTCAACTTATTTCATGCTCCTCTCCTGTATTCCTATCTTGAGACTTGGCTTAGGTCTGTATTTCACTATTAGATATTATCTTTTCTAATATTCCCTTTACTTCTAAGCATACCTCATACTCTCTGGACTATACATTCTAAAGAGTAGGCAGCAAACAAGAGATAGTCAATTTGAGACACATGGTCACTGAGATGTAAACACTGATGTGCTTTCTGGCAACTAGGCAAGAACACCAAGTAACTATCAAATGAAAATAGTTAGTGTTCCTTTTACTCAGGAATAAACAAGGCCTTCCTGTCTTTTCCCTTCAATGCTCACCATCAGCAAACATCCCCCAGTGCTCTGACGAACATGGGAGGATGGGGGGAGTCTCAGGACTTCGCTTATTCTCAGGATTCTGCTTCTCCTGGTCTTATTCTATCTCCACCAGGTTCTGAAGAATCTGAGTGTCTCCATCACTATCCTCCGCCCTCCTTCTAAGTTACATCATCTATGGCTGCTCACCATCACTGCCACTCCTGACGATTGCCAGGGTTCAGTTCATCTTCTCATGCTTACCACATGCCTGTACTGATAAACTCACTTCATCTGCACACCTCCATGGAGAAGGAAGAAGAGAGGTACACAGAGAGGTGTGACATGACTACCCAAGACTTTTCAACGAGTGAGTAGCAGAGCTGGGGTTAGAACTCTGCTCTCTTCACTGATGACTCTGTGCTCTTTCCACTAAGTTACGTTGTTGTCGTTGTTTTTTTCCCACATGTTTTGTTTTAAAATAGAGTATTTTAGCCAAGAAAACTGTGCTGGATATCTTCTATTATCCCATCAGAGAAGTTTCTCCATCTTCTGGGATGCTACAGGCAACCTTTACCTTTGCCCTTATCCTTTGGCTTCCTATTGGGTTCAACCAATGGGGACCCTTGGCTGGAGGTGAAGGGTGAGAAACAATGGGGTCAGAGTAGTCACATCACTATGCC
>NW_011912894.1:0-1364 GCF_000151845.1 Pteropus vampyrus | reverse complement strand
CCCGCATCTGCCCACTGGCTTCTGTGTATTCTCGGGGACCTGCCCTCTCTCACAGGAGTCTCCTGGGTACTCAGCCTCTCCACTCCTGTCTGCATGGGCTCCTTCCACTTGCCCTCGCCAGTTCCGCCCAGGGGCTGGAGCCTTGCCCCTGACCGGCCGTCCATTCGCAGGAGCCCGGTTATCTGCCTCACTCCGTTTGGCTGTCTCTCTGCCCGTTTCCTAGAGTCGTCCCCGCTCCTGGTTTAGTTTACTTATTGGAAAACTTTATGGTTCACCGTGTTGGCAAATATGCTTCTTTCCCTTACTCCATCCGCATGCTGTCTGTCTTTCTGCACGACGGGCGGTTGCCAGCCCCTTTGCCATCGAGTCCTGCTTGCCGAGCAGTGTTCTGGGGCTGGGTCTACTCTATCGCCACCCCAGCAAGTCCTTCAAGCTCTAAATTGAGACCCTTCACCTATCTCAGATGACTGCAGCTAACCGGCCTCTGTCCAGACATCTCCTGTCCCCAGATCTCACATCTGTTTGGATTAAAATTTTTCCTGCCTTATCATTTCTCTTTCCTAGTTTTGCTAATCTGCTTTCTCACGTGTGGTCTCTTTTTACTGGCGCATGTTTGGAGCCAATGGGAGGTATAATTATCGGTGATTGTCCCTACCCGGTGATTGTCCCTACCCGGTGATTGCTCCTTTCTCCACCATTCTGTCACAGATACGCCATCCAGAGACCCTAATGGCTGCCTGATCGACAAAACTCTTGGCTGCATCTCAGTCTTATTTCTCTCCTCCTTCATCTCTTTCCGACATTCGGCGAAGCCGACCACCCGTTCTTTCTTAAACCACCCTCTTGCCTTGCCTTTGATGGGAATCTGTGTTTTCCACCCACCCTCTCTGTGGCACCCTTGGTTGTGACCGCCGGGCCTGATTATTTTCCTGAGCTTTCTTCCTCTTCCTTCTCCTGGGGACCTCTGCCTTTTCTCGCTTGGTGGAGTCACACGCAGGGCTCAGCCTGTGATTTACAACCCCGCAGTCCCAGCCTCAGTGACGCTCCGGTGTTATATTTCCATTTTGGCGCTGGCGGGGGATGCGAGAGGTTCCTGAGGCCGAGTCCTGCACGCTAGTTCCTTCGCACCAGTGCGTCCCTCCGTTATCCCCCAGATGGGAAGTTTGGACTCTCTCGCGTGGTCCCTTTCTCTCCTTTAGCCAGCAGCACTCTAACGCTACATTCCTGAGTTCTGCCATCTTCTCCCTTCCTTCCTCGTAGGAAAACAGTAGTTTTCTGTGCGTTGGAGTTGACGCTGTGCAGCGGGGAGCCCGCATGACTCTGAGCGGCCGGCGATTCAGTTCGCTTGGGGCGATGTGGGTGAT
>NW_011912893.1:0-2768 GCF_000151845.1 Pteropus vampyrus | reverse complement strand
GGCTCCCTGTTATTGGATTCCTACTACAGGACAGTCAAAGGATTCATGGTAAGGAGATATTTGGGTAGACCAGTGGTTCTCAAACAGTGATTTTTGCTCCCCCGGAGACACTGGGTAATGTCAGGAGAAGCTTTGATCGTTACAGCCAATGGAAGGGGTGCAGCTGGCACCCAGGTGGCAGAGGCCCAGGATGCTATCAGTATCCTCCGTTGCACCGGCAGCCCCGCGGCAAAGGGCTGTCTGGCCCACGTGTCAGTGGTGCTGATGCTGAGAGACCTCAAGTTAGACCAGTTTCCATTTTGGCCACCTTTTTTGACAAACAGTTTTAGATTTAAAAGTTTTTTTCCCTAACAGTATTAGAATAGAAATACTCAGTATGTTCCCTTCATATTTATCTAACAAATGTAAGTAAAGTAGTAAAACAAGCCATAAATAAAAGTACTTAAAAATCATATTTTTGAAGAAATGTTCTATTTAAAACTCCAGTTGTTAGTTGTATTTACATGTTAGGTTTGTATCTGAGGATTAGATTTCTAATTGAACAGATTTTCTGCTTTGTGAAACTAATACCCTGGCTCCTGTTTTTTTGTTTGTTTTTTTAACGTATGATCAGATTAACTCGTGTTTTCAAAATTTACATCTTAACTCATGGCAAGTAAACAAAGAGATGGGGGAAGGTTTTCATTTATTTGGAATTATTAATTGCCATCTAACAGCAAGGAAAGGTCCCAGCAGCATTGTTTTGTGGTGCTGACTTACTGAATCTGGAACAAGACAAATGGAAGTACTGCTAATAAAATAGCATCCAGCTTACCGTGGGAGTGTAAGATAAGGAATGTTTTCTTTGCCGCGTTCGGCTTTGTTCGCTGGCCATCCAGAGGAAATCACGTGATGCATGACCAGGGACAGTGCGAGAGCGTCTCAGGCAAAAGGAGCAGTGGGGACGAAAGCATAGCTGCTTTAGGTGACCGTAGGGGATCGGGGTGAGCTGGGGATAGGGGTGCTTGGGTGCAGGAGAGTAGAGTGAGGTGAGGGCCTGGGGAGGAGGAGATCAGAGTTTGGATAGTGAGCTCCATCAGAAGGCTTTAAACACAGGAAACAGTAACTTGTTTAGATTTGCTTTAAAAAAAAAATGTCTTAAAGGCAAAGGGGAGTGGGAATGGACGCTAGGAGACCAGTATAGGAAATGGTAGAACTTGAGAGAGAGAAGAGGGCCAGGACTAAGGTAGGACGACAGGGGTGCAGGAGGAGGTGACGGGTTCAACCCCCAGGGATGTTAAGGCAGCAGAGTGGGTGAGTCTGGTGCTCAGGGCGATGTGGAGAGGAAGAGGGGAGGCCTTCTGGGATGAGTCCAGGCTCTGGGCCCCGTGGATGGTGCTGTGCTCCCCCTGTTCACTGAGATGAGCAGAGGCCAAGTTCAGTGAGAGGGTCTGAGATGTGGGTGTGTAGGGGGGTGGCAGGACTCGCAGCAGAGGCTGAGCTACAGCCCGAGATCACCTGCCTGAGGCCACGTGGGCATAGAAGTGGTGAAGCTAGGACCTGAGTCCATGCGGTGCGACTCCAGAAACTGCATCTTTGCCCGTCCATCTGGCCGTCCAGAGAAGTTCAAGACAGAAACTCTTAAGTGGCCATTTTGACACCAAAAAGAATGCAGTTCATAATTATATGATGAAATTATAGCATGTAGTAAATACTAAGGAGATACATTGTTTAGATTAGACTGAAAAAAAATTAGAAGCCTATTATTTCAGTATAGTTGTGACAGAAAACAGATAAAGATGGTCCATTGAAGAAGAGTTTAGATATAAACGTTTGGATTTGAATATAAACTTTTCATTGGTCTCTTTATTATTCTGTTTTTAAAAGTATGGTGGAAGTAGCGTACAAGTAAGCCAAAGGTTGGAAACATAACCCCAGTCTAGCACCCATGATTAACCACTATTAACATTTTGATTTACATTTTTCTACCCTTTTTCTAGGCATGTATCATTATTACACATACAAAAATGTATATATAATAGTGCTATATAAAGAGACACTTTTCACTTAAACTGTAATAAATACAACCAAAAAGTTATGACTACCATATTTCTTTTGATGTATCATTTTTACTCTTTATTAAACCAACCTCTAATCCAGGTTGTTGCTGTCTTTAGCCTATAATTAAAAAATATATATAGATTTTTCTTTGCAACCATAAGTTAAAAGTCTAAATACTGTTTTTAAGATAATAGGATTTAAGCCATTCTTAAAAAAAAAAAGGTAATTATAAAAGGGATTTTACTTTTTTTCATCAAGGTCTTAATAGAAAAGGATTGGATCTCCTTTGGACATAAATTTTCAGAGCGGTGAGTCACAGTTATACATTTATATGTTTTGTAAAAATAGTAAAACTAGTTGGAGAGCCAGAATGTTTCTGTTCTCCATGAACTCGCATGTGCAGTGGGAGGTGAGAGTGTGATACGGATTTTTGTATGAAGACTGATGTAATTTTTTCTGTCATTTCATTCGATTCTCATACCTTTGTTAATTTTCATGGCAATTTATTACCTTCCTGTTTCTCGGAATTATAGCAGGTAGAAGGTAATAGACCCTTTAAAATTGTGGTTGAAAAACTCATAGGTATAAATTGTTTCAATAAAACATTACAGTTTTTTTATGCCAATGTAGGAATCTTTTAGGATTTCGTTGTTGATTTGTGTTTAAATTTAACAATATTTGAACAATTGACTTCTTTCAGAGACAGTTTTAAAAACTTGTACTTTCTG
>NW_011912892.1:0-1982 GCF_000151845.1 Pteropus vampyrus | reverse complement strand
TCTTTAATAGGCCTTTAAAGATACCGGAAAGACGCCCGTGGAACCAGAGGTGGCGATTCACCGAATTAGAATTACTTTGACCAGCCGCAACGTAAAATCTTTGGAGAAGGGTCAGTACAGTAGTTTCACGATGAGTCCTTGGGGCCAAAAGAGCTAAAAGTTTGACTTGTTACTGTGCGAGATTGACTCGGAAAGTGACAAGTGCTTATCCTAAAAAGACAAATCGAGAATTTTTACCGTGTCTTTTACTTCATAGTTGGCAATGAGGAGAGAATTACTGTGTTGAATTATGGTGATAGTTGTATACGCTATTCTGAGCCAGCGCAGTTAGAGTTTCTTAAACGATTTTGATTGCTTTGAATGAACTAAAAGATGCTTTTATTTTCCTGAAGTGTGTGCTGACTTGATCAGAGGTGCGAAGGACAAGAATCTCAAAGTGAAAGGACCAGTTCGGATGCCCACCAAGGTGAAGTAAATCATAGGGGCAGGAAGTAGGAGTCGCTTATGGTTATTGTATATTTAAGATAAGGGGTTTGACCGCCAAAAAGTTTTCATATGGTGCTAACAACAAACCCAAATAAAAATTGCTGGTAGAGGTTGATTCATGTTAACTACATAGCTTTTAGAGGTAACAGTTGAAACCTTTTTCTTGCTGTTGTCTTGGTGTCATATGATGCTTCACAATCATAAGTTCCAAGGGTGGCTGAGTGAAAATGGACTTGCTGTTATAACTTTATTATAGTATCTGAAAACCTGTTTATGTGGATAGAAATGGTGTCCTGCGAAATTTCAAATGGATACTTCAGAGTAATAATTTTCCAGAGATGAGCATAAAACCAAAAATATTTGGTTTTCTTTGTCTTTTATTGCAGACTCTGAGAATCACTACAAGAAAAACTCCCTGTGGAGAAGGTTCTAAGACTTGGGATCGTTTTCAGATGAGGATCCACAAGCGACTCATTGACTTGCACAGCCCTTCTGAGATTGTTAAGCAGATTACTTCCATCAGTATTGAGCCAGGAGTTGAGGTTGAAGTCACCATTGCAGATGCTTAAATCAGACTTTTTAATAAATTGACTATCAGTTAAATTTTGTTGAGTTTATTTGCAGTAATGGCACATTTTAAGACTATAAATTTGGACCGAATTTACTTTCAAGTAGAATAATCAAAATTAGTTGGATATGCTGTGGTAACCTGTTCTGTTTTCATTATATTCTGTTGTAGAGTCTGCTAAACCAGTTTATACTTGGAATTACAGGACAACTGGGTTCTGTTAACTAAATACATGAGACCTGACCGTTGATGAATGTATAGTGTGGTGGCTTTATAACTGGCTGCATATTGGAGCTTTTTCAAAGAATGTATGTCTGGGTCCTATCACAAGAAATTCTGACAATTGATTTGGGGTTCTGTCCTATAACACAAACAGTTTCTGGGGTGATTCTGAAGTTCTATGACTGGTTTAGAGCCTGGCGCGTTAGAGGACAAGTAACTGGGAAAACAAGTTCTAGCCCTGGCTCTGCGAGTTAATAAAGTCATCCCTCCTTTTTAGAAGATACACAGCTAAAGAGTAAACAAGGCAAATTTTAACAGGTTTTGGCAACATCAGTTTTACATATATTTTAGATTAAAAGGTAAAAGTAAATACTAGTACTTTGCTGATAGGTTGTATCTAAACTTGTATTTTATATACATTACTTGGAATTTTAACAATGTAGATTATTCACTATGAAACTCTTTAGGACTGAAAAGCATGTCACATAGGCCAAATTCATTTAGCAAAATTTCTGTTGGCACAGTGGATAATATTAACTACCAGGTTGTATGCTTAAATGCTTTATTTTGTTGGATTCTATTCCTATTGTGTATGTAGATCCAGAAATTAGAGTTTTAACTTGCCCATTGTCCTAGAGCTTGAAAGCATAGCTGAGATTTAAACAGGTATACAAGATGAGAATCCATCTTTTGATATCCCATTAAA
>NW_011912891.1:0-2075 GCF_000151845.1 Pteropus vampyrus | reverse complement strand
TCAATAAACATTCATGGTCCCCATGGCTAAGGCCCTATAATAAGGAAATAAAACCCAAACTCAAACTATAAATATAGTTGTCACATGGGAGATTATTTTTTAAAGACAGGATTCGCTAGGAAATAAAAGAGAAGTCTGTAGTGAACATTTCCAACACGAGTTCAAAATAGGAGTTACCTATTTCCTCCCCGTACCTTAACCTTCATTTCTGAAAGTGCTTTCAAAGACCAGCCTGCAAAGTTCCCCCTTACTCCTCTGCTCCACTACTAGGAAAGCCACCCCATTCTTTGCAGACAATAGTTCCTGAAACTATAGGATATAACTACAGTTATAAAAGTGATCGGCCCATTTTGTGTGGAGAACAGAATATGTGCAAACTCCCTATCCTGTGGGGAATTGTGTTACCCTGTTGAACTGTTATCATCCAACCCCCTTAAATTCCTAAAGAAGTCCTAAGCCCCAGTGTCTCAGAATGTGACCTTACTTGGAAATCGGGTTAGTGCATATGTAATTGGTTAAGATGAGGTCACACTGGAGTAGGATGGACCCCTAATGCAATCTGACTGGTATCCTCATAAAAAGGGGAACTGTGGAGACAGACAGACAGATAGACAGACAGACAGACAGACCGACAGACAGACAGACAGACAGACACACACACACACACACACACACACACACACATGGAGAACACCGTGAGAAGAGACACAAGAAGACAGTCATCTCCAAGCCAAAGAATGCCAGGGGCTGCCAGCAACCTGCCCGAAGCTGGGAGAGGGTCAGGGAGCTGATTCTTCCTTACAGCCCTCAGAGAGACTCAACCTGCTGACACCTTGATTTCAGATTGCTGGACTCTAAGACTGTGAGACAATAACTTTCTATTGTTTTAAGCCACCCTATTGGTGGTACTTCCTAATGGTAGGTCTAATGAATTAATACTACAGAGACTATAAATATATGTGGATCAAATATATTTATAGGGAGCAGGATGGCACATTTTCAAAGCAACTCATTTAAGCCAGATTTATACTTAGGACAGTCAATATAAATGAAAAAGTAGTATTTGCTTAAATCTTCATCCACCTTTATCTTTCAAATACAAACAAATTTAAATTTTTGAAAGTTAAAAGAAGTTTTTTGATATGATAAAACACAAGTTGAATCAGGGAACACCAGAGTGCCCCGAAATCACTTTTTCCTCACAAAATCCTGCCTCTCTCTAGGAATATAGCGCAAACGGTTCCTGTGTTCTTATCATTCAGGCAACAATTAAAGAGCTGCCTTGAAAGAGGTCACCTGTGTCAGATAGGTAAGGATGGGTTCCCCAAGTGATTGCAACAAGTGATCAATGACTTTACCTTTGTCTTATGTTTAGAAACGTACAAAATCATACATATCAATTAAAAGAATAAACTAGTATTTCAAGCTAAAGTTACTGAAATATATTTGTCCATATATCCTTTCTTTCCTTTTTTTTTTCATTAATTCGAAGATGGTCACATTAGAAAGAACTTCATACGAAGCTATATAATATTCACAGATATTGGCATGCATGAATCTGAGTTTAGGGGCATTCTGAAAAAATTAATACTTGGAAAAACACATCAAAATTAGTGTCAGATAGTTTATAGGAAAAATACACACTGAAATAATTATAATATAAAAAAAGTATTCTATTTTGGATCCGAGTTTTGTATTGAATTCCATTGTAACACTGGAAATTCTTACTGAAACCTAACAGGAGCAAACCAGAATTTACCTCTGGTGCTGAGTCCTTCTCAAAGAAGGTTACCACAGCAGTAGTCACGCAGCACTGTAACACCACTCATGAAGAACAGTCAGATCACACATTCCTTCCAAGTGGACAGAAAGGGGTAGGTGCAAAGCCAACAGTGATCCGGTGTCAACTACATGCCAAATGTTCTATGTCCTTATATTAGAATGTCTCCCTTACCCCTCCAGTTGCTCCTGTGAGTTAGGTATTTTCCTCACTTTTTTCAGATAAGAAATCTGGAGCTCAGAGGGGTTAAGTATCTCACCCAAGGGCACACAGAGGCCAACAGGAAGCAAGGACT
>NW_011912890.1:0-2513 GCF_000151845.1 Pteropus vampyrus | reverse complement strand
TGACTGGATAAAGAAGCTGTGATACATATATACAATGGAATATTACTCACCCATAAGAAGACATGAAATACTGCCACTTGCGATAACATGGATGGACCTCGAGATAATCATGCTAAGTGAAATAAGCCAGACAGAAAAAGTTGAAAATCACATGATATCACTTATGTGTGGGATATAAACCTAAAAGCAACAAATGAACCGGACAAACGAACAGAGACTCAGGGACATGGACAATAGACTAGTGGTTACCAGAGGGTAGGGGGTAGGGGAGAATGGGAGAGGTAGACAGAGTAAAGGGAGTCAAATATAGGGGGGTAAGGGAAGGGTGAAGTGGGTAAAGGAGATAAAATATATGGTAGCTGAAGGAAAAAAAAAAAAAACGACTCATTTTGTGGCCTCTGCCTCATATAATCCTTTGAGGAAAAAATGACCTCTACAGAGTGGTCTTTACATAGCCATCTGTCTACAATATAGTACAGGCATGTACTGGTGTGTATGTGTACATCTTATCAGCGTTTGGCATACAGCGCAATTTAATAAATATTAACTATTAGGAAGCAGCAGTCATAGTATAGGGCTGACAAAACAAGAACTAGCTAGAATTCAAATCCCCACTTGGCCACTCGCTAGGTGTGTGATCTTAGGCAAATTGCTTATCCTCTAAAATTTTCAGTTTACTCATCAGAGATAATATCATAATCTATCTACTTTGTAGAATTATTGTAGTACTTACAAAAAGGCCTAGCACAAGACCAATCAAACCAATGATAACCGCCATTATTACAACTATTATTCTTATTTTATCTGTACATGTGCTGTGTATATGTTTTTAAATATGTAATGCATACATGTTTATCAAGTTTTTACAAAATTATAAGTATGCATTGTGTAACATTTCATGTGCTTTTGAGAAATCATGGCCAGGACTTTACAATACTCTCAAACATGAAACAACTTTCCCAAAATTTCCAAAAGGATGAATAAAAAATGGCTGTGTTTATGTGGAAAAACTCAATACATAAAAAAATTTAAATGAATTACTGACATATAGAACAACATATGTGAATTTCAAAAAAAAAACATTACATTGGGCAAAGAAGCCAGACACAACAGATTATCTACTGTATAATTTTATGTATGTGAAGTTCAATAAGAGTTAAAATTAATTAATAGTAACAGATATCAGAACGTAGGTTACCTTTGGTATGTAGGAATTGGCTAGCAAGGGCATGAGAGAAAGATATGGAATGATAAAAATGTATTCTCTCGATTAAAATGTGAGTTACACATTTAGTAAAACTAAATAAATCATTTAAGATCTGCATTTCATAAGAAGAAAATTTCGCTTTTATACAAGAATTTTAAAGGTCATTATTGCATTAAATACTTGCTGCATTTTCCTGAAAACACAAACTTAATATTAACATAAGTGTATTTTTTTAAATTATAAAATATTTAAACCCACAAAAAAATTTCTTAATCTCATTATAATATATAAAGTTCACCAATATGTTTTGAATGAGGGACTATTTCTCTTTCATTAGTTGCTTACATGTATTATCAGAGAAAAAAAATTGTTTTTTAAGTCAATATGTTATCACTTATTAAGGTATATGTTGTAGATAAACTATATAAAATGCAGTTAATCTTTAAAATTTTGAACACACTGGGGATTGTGAAGAAACCCACAGGCATCTTAATATACAGTAAATATAGGTGTTTGAAATTGGATTGAGTTGGTATTGATCTAAAGGCACATGCTGGAAGTTATTTTGAATACAAGAATACAATTATAAGACTTTCAATTTATTTTAATTCTCTACAATAAAATGTAGAACAAATAAATCATGTTATGTGTTTTCTAAATAAAGGCAAGTTATACGGTTTACTGTCATAAATTCTTTTCAAAATATTTCTGATTTGGACTTGACTTTTCTCAAGTTGGAAGATTTTTTCAGATATTCTATTTCTACTTCATTTTTATTGAATGACAAGAGATGTTTAATTTTGAGAAGAAAAATTTTCATGACCAAATGAATAACTATCTTAACAGGATTCTGAAAGAGGCATTTAGATAATTGTAAATCTGTGTTAAAATGTAGTAAGTAGTAGAAAACTATCAGCAAGTACAGTTCTTCAAATAATTGTCTTACCTTTTAAAAGTATGTTGAGCACGTCTTAATGTATTGGAATTATTTCTTTAATTGAAATAACTAATAGTTTCTTAAATTAAGTATAAAGTGATGAAAAATTTGTGCAAAACATTGAATCATAAAGAAAATAAAACTATGCAAAAGAGAAGCACCTCTAGAATGGTGAAATGTCACTCTCTGAAAATCCACTCCTCCAAGAAAGTAAAAAAAATAAAAAAAATAAAAAAAAAAACGTTTTCGAACCTCTGGAAATTAACCAAAAGGTGGAAACAATTTAAAGAATGTTCATTCAAGAAAAATGGCTGAGTCTCCATAAGAACAATGAGCTCTGTGGCATTTTAACTTTATCCCCAACTCCTG
>NW_011912889.1:0-2284 GCF_000151845.1 Pteropus vampyrus | reverse complement strand
CGCATCTCTTTCCTGACTCCTCTCAGGCCCCCGAGCCCTCCAGCCTCGCTCTCTATCCTACTGAATGTTAAAGTCCACAGCCGGCTCCAGGCGACGAGAGGGCCCCCAGCTCCACGCATGCCTGAGTGGAAGCCGAGCCTGCAGAGCCCCGCCCCGCTTCGGGCAGGCTTAGCGGCGGAGCGGGGACGCCAGAAATTCGTGCACGGCCCGCGTCGTGCCTTCTCCAAGAAGCCCTTCCGGAAATGCTGCATCCCACCGGTCTGCTCCTTTCCTGACCGTCCACAGTATCCACGTCTGTGCCACACTTACCAACTATTATTCATTCAACAAACACTCATCGAGCTCCTACTATGTGATAAAGCAGTTGATGAGCACAAAAATTCCTGCCCTCATTTTTACATTTGACACGCTTGTGGAGGAGACAAGCACTAAAACAAGAAAACTAATAAAACGAGGTGCCGTGAAATAAATTCGGCTCAGGGAATAGCGTTTACTGGTGGCAGGGTTTGGTGGGGGCGGGGATAGTTATTTTAAATTAGGGTGTCATCTGAGCTAACCTAAATGATGAGCATAAGCTAACCATGTGAAGAAGATCTGTGGGTCAGAGTGTCCCAAATAGTGGAAACGGCAAGTGCGAAGGCCCTGGGGTAGCAACAAGATTGATGTGTTGAAGGCATAGCAAGATGGTCAGTGTGGCTGCCACACAGCAGGCAAGGCATGACACAGAATGCTGGAGATCACGCAAAGGCGGGGCTTTTCTACCTCAACTCTGCTGCCATTCTGAGCCAGAAAAGTCTTTGCCGTGGAGGGCTATCCTGTGCATCATAGAATGTTTAGCTGCCTCCTTGAACTCTACTCACTAGATGTCAGTATCACCTTTCCCTCACCCCACCCCTGACACACACATACATTTGTGACAATTAAAAATGTCTCCAGATGTTGCCGGATGTTCCCCGAGGGGAAAAAGTCATTCCTAGTGAAGAATCACTGAAATCAGGCCATGGCAAGAGTATGGATTTTATTCTACGTGTAACTCAATGCCATGGGAGGTTTGAGAGCTGGGAAATAATGTGACGTGATCTACATTTTTAAAGGGCCCTCTTACTGCCATCGGTTTAGAAGGCTGGAAAGGAGCCAGAGGCAGGGAGATGCATGAGGAGCTCCCTGCAGTCGTTGAGTGACAGGTGATAGCGGCTTGGATTGAGAGGCAGGGGTGGGATGGTGAGAAGCGATGGATTCAGAACTTATTTTCAAGCCAACAGGACTCGTTGGTGAACTGCATGTGAAAGGTGATAAGGAAGGGAGAATTAAAGATGATTTCTAGATTTGGGGTCTGAACAACATGGGAACGATGGTCATTAACTAAACGGGGGAAGACTAAAATAAGACTTGAAAGAGAGCACATAGTTGGGGCGGGGAGGATTCTCAATTTGACATGTCTATTAGATATCTGACTGGATGTGGCAGTAAAACATAGAGCCTGGAGCCCAGGGAGAGGTCCAGATGGGACGTCGACGTCCAGAAGTCGTCAATCATATTTAATGCCTGGGGAGTATGAGATCACCCAGGAAGACAGTGGTATGGAAAGGCGAGGAAGCTGGACTGGACTCCAGGACACTCCTGTGTTTAGAGGTCAGGAGAAGAAGAAGCTGGCGGAGGATGAGGCCAGTGAGGTGGAGGGGACGTTAGGAGAGCTTCGTGTCCCCAAAGCACCTTGGCCCTGTAACTCCATCCACTCTAGACGGTCCTCAGCTAAGTCACCTCGTAGTAGGAGAGCTGCTCAGGCATTCATTTGTGTTCCAGGTCAAAGACATTTCAAAACCAGGTTCTGAAGCACCAAATGACTTAGTGGAAGTCACACTATTTGACCTTGATGCTAAGGAGTCAGTGCTATTAATCCCATTTTATAGCTGAGGAGACTGAAAATCAGAGCTGCAGTAACTCGCCCTCGGTCATGTGTTTACAGCCCCGCTCCTGGGCCTGGAACCCTGGAGAGTCTGCTTCCACGTTCCTGCTTTTCCTACAGTGCCCTTGGCCTCTGCCTCACAGGGGCCCCTTCAATGCCTGGCACAGGCCTTCGTTCCCACCGTGGCGGGAACCGCTCATTTCTGCCTGGGCTTATGTGAGGTGCCTTCATGGAGAGTGAGGGTCGCTCTTGCAGGGCAAATGACTGTCAAGGTCCCTCACCCACCAAGGACACAGCTGCACTGGCACTTGGAGTCTGACATCCCTTATCTGGAACTCTCACATCTTAATTCTACCACCTACAGTTAAGGTGTTTCCC
>NW_011912888.1:0-2402 GCF_000151845.1 Pteropus vampyrus | reverse complement strand
CATAGCCAACTAAGCTCTGAAATAAACACTAAATAATTGTCCCTTAGCTGGGAGACTGACAATACTATCTAATATCCCCTGTCTATAAATTAGAAATGTAGATGAGTTCATGGAAAGTTATATTATGATTTCTAAAACTTTTCTGAAACAATAAGTTTCACTCCCTTGGGTGCTTATGTCATCTCGCTTGTAAGAGCGTATGTCAAAGGATCAAAAAGAAAGTCATACTCATAAAATGGGACAAAGTGGATCGATAGCCTTAAAGCAGCTTACACTAAAATCACTGGGCTTTATGGCCTTTTAGCAAGAGGCTATGTCTGGATTTTTATCTTCTTGAAAGATCAATAAGCCTCTTAGCCTAATATGCTATTCTGTTACACCAGGGCAAAGTCATAGCACAAAGCTCATTCACAGTGTCTACTCTCTCAGCAAAACACAGTGACTGTGTACATGGCCATAGAGAAGGGTTTCATATAGATTACAGCAGGGACCTGCTACTTCTGCAAACCAGGCTTGCTAGATGTGCTTAGTATAGCAACTAACATGGCTGAGTGTGTCTCTGGCACCTAATAAAAATGCTGTAGAACACTTCTCGCCCCCAGAGGTCATACCATAGTAGAAATGAATCGTTGAGTAATAAGAGAAAGTAATGTGTTAGCTCCAGGCACACCTCCCCAGAGCTAGAGGTAAAGTAAGCTCAGAATCACCTTGGATCTGACTTGTGTCAGGCAGCCCTGCATGCTCTGAGACAGGTTGCTTCAAGCAGCAATTTGGCTCATGGGAGGAGATGAAGGAGAGGAGGGCTGTTTAACTTAGTTCTTGATGGTAATTTTACCAAATACTCTCTCCAAATCAAAGTCCAAGCTTCTTAGTTCAGCATCTAAAACAGTCCATAATCTACCTTGAGCTTCCCTTTTCAGTGCTTATTCCTTACTATCCTTTAGCCAAAGGGACCACACTTTCTCAGTCCTATTCCTCAGCACCCATGTCGTTGGATACAGAATGACCTCCTCCCATCTTGATATGACCCAACTGGTTTCCAACATCCAAAGAGAAGCACCTCTTTCACAAAGCCTCCCCCAGTGCCCATGCCTCTGCCTCCTTGGCTTCCACAATCCCTTAGCTCTCTTCATTCTACTCCTAATTTTAGTTCTTTTATGTCAGATAATACTGAGCTAGCATTACTTCATTTAATCACAACAAAAAGAACTCTGTTTCGTGAGAGAAAAATGAAGCAAAGAGAAGCTAAAAGTTTTTTTTCAAGCTAAGCACGGGAAATAGCAAATAATTACAGTTTGGAAAATATATGACTTTTAAATGCAATATTTTGAATAAATGAAAAAAAACTGATAACACGATCCAGTGAGAACTATTTGAATATTTTTAACCTATGCCAGAAGTTAGCAGCATGATAAATATGCTTCAGTGGAGTATAGCTAGCACATCCATTTATTTCCCAAGCACAACATCGTTTGTACATTTATAGAATTTCTTATTTTATAAGTAAAGCAAGAAGCTTTGTAAAAGAGGAAGATATTAACGGGGTGCTTAACTGTTTTTATTATTTAGAAAAACAAATGATGCAGCCATAATGAATCTGATCTCTATGAAACCAAGGTCAAAGTTTCTCAACATTTTTTTCCTCCTTATCTTTGAACTAACAGGAAGGCAGTCTTTCCAGTACATGGACAAAAGCCATGTCTGTGATCACAACATCTCCAAACCATTTTCTAAGAACATAAATAACTAATTACTGAGCTGAAGAAAAATCATCTGGAGAAAACTGGCAACAGTGATGATATACTATGGAAGGAACTGCAAAGTCAGCGCCACAGACTTCACTGATAGAGAGAACTCAACGCTAATTAACACAGAAAAGAATAAAGGCTGATATGATGCAGCCACACTTTGCCCTAGAAAACGAAGAGAATGTCTAAAAATATACCAGAAAATTGCACTATGAAATCCTCATCTCTTACTGTCACTCCCTACCAAGCCTGAGGTACCTCTCCCAGAGCCGGCCTGGCATCTAAGTTTGGGTTTCCCTGACAACAGAGGAACTGTGACTGGAACTCAGAAAATCCTGCCCCTGGAAAGAGCCAAGCTGAGAGCAGTCACTTAGAACAATAGGGATAAATGATGAAAACGAAGGAAGAGGAAAGACAAAATTCTAATTTTGAATTGCTAGGTGCAGGATTCCTATATCATGTCGAGACAATTTATGGCTTCATGACTATCCAGTTGCATCAGATGTGGGTTGCAATCTGGCCCTCTTCCCAAACCACTGCAATAAAAAATAGCATAGATAAGTCCTTCTGTCTCATCCTAGTTAAGTCACACAACTATAGTTACATCTAGCTGGCAAAGAAAAAGCTCCCTTTGAGCTGAGGATGTTAGACACA
>NW_011912887.1:0-1916 GCF_000151845.1 Pteropus vampyrus | reverse complement strand
CAGATAGAGAAAGATGAAAAGCAGATCTGAAGGGTCAAAGGGAAGGAATCCAGTACGAGATGACAATGACTGCCCGCTGTCCTAACCCGAGGACAGTGCCAATTCACAGGGCCAATTATTGTGTTATTGCTTCTCAGCTTCAAACCCATTCTGCTGTTCTCTGCTCTGTGATGCTGGGGCTGGGATAAGGTTTCTGCCTTGCCAGCTGGCTCCCTATCAGGTCCTGCCAATGGATGCTCTAGAGGAAAACAGGGAGCCTGGGAAAGAAGAAGAGATTTGCACCTTCCTGGTTGCTTTCTGTGAGTTTCGTGTTTGCCTCCAGTTTCTGTCAGCATCACCCAGCCTTTCCCTTCTCCCCAGCAGAGACAGTACACTCCAGCTGACGGATTTTCTAACACCGAGAGAACTAGCTTCATTGCATCCCTCTTGGAGACATTGGCACCAGCCGGCCAGCTCCTCCTCTTTGGAGGTTTGCGTCCCAGCCCGTGGGAGCTTGGAAATAGTAGCAGCAGCTGAGTGGCAGCTCCTGCTCAGCGTCAGAGTCTCTGCTCTGTGAGAGCCCTCATAAGTTTTAATAATTTTAACTTCTTTCTTTTGTTTCCCCAGCTCTAGGGGAAACAGGTTCTTTCTGCAGTTGTCATTGCCATGATGATTTCGTGTTCTCCTTTTGGCAAAGATAAAAGGATCCTGGGTCCCTGAATCACCATATGGAGAAAAGCTACTCACCAACCAAGTATGGATTCACCAAGCTGTTATTTGAGTAAGAAATAAATTGTATAAAGCTACTAAAATATGGAGATTGTTTCTGACAGCAATTAACTGTACCTATTATTCCTAAAAAGCTTTTTAAAACACATATTTCTAGACTCTCCCAAACCTACAAGATCAGAAACTTCTAGTGCTGCATCTGGTAATCTATAATTTTACAATGCTATTCATCTTGGTTTGGGAAGCAAAGCCTAAATCACCCTAAAGGGACAGATATGTATTAGCATTTGCCAAGTAGCAACTAACCAAATTATGGTTATGGTACTCAGAAAGAGTAAATTCATATCCCTAGAATTAACCTAGTACTTTTTAACTGCTCTTTAGAATAGTAATCTCACTAACAGACTCAGTTCGAAGATCAACATGAAGTGAGCTATGGAGGCATTTGCCATTTCCAGCAGGAAAGGGCTTTCAGATACACTGATCACCTGCCAGCGTTGGCCACCCCTGAAAACCAGAGCTTTTGCCAAGTATGTGGCAGACACTAGGCAGATTTAAACAAAAGAGACAATTGCTGGCACTTTTTGACCCAGAGGACTCAGGAACTCCTGGCACGAGATGGCCTGACACAGCATTTCATGCTCTGCTAGATTCACACACTCACTTTTTAGTTCTTTTTTATTTTTTTCCCCCTACAACACCTGATCTTCCTAAGTGGTCTCCCATCCAAGTACTAACCAGGCCCGACCCTGCTTAGCTTCTGAGATCAGATGGGATCGGGCTTGTTCATGGCAGTAGACTCACTTTAGTTCTTATGGCTGTTTTCAGGTGACAGCAGTAATTAAGACATGTACTTGGTGGCAGGCCTTGGTGCCCAGGCCATTTGGCAAGGTTTTTCTGAATGCAAGTGACAACCTGAAGAGAGAGTGAAGGAAAAGGCAGAACTTGGGCAGGAAACGTCATGCTGTGACGAAGGGTTATAGTCCATGGTGCTAATGGCTGGGAGGTATCAGAACCTTTCCTGTGCTTCTCAAGCTGCTGTAAATGATCATTGTTGATTCCACATCTACCCCCAGCACAGGGGAGTAGAATGGCAGGACTGAAAGCAGCCCCTTGCCAGGCTCCATGAAATTCCTTCATAAGGGCTTCATTCTTCATAGAGAACTTGAAGTCAAAAGGTTCACTCTCTGCCTTTGAGCAGGATGGCC
>NW_011912886.1:0-2082 GCF_000151845.1 Pteropus vampyrus | reverse complement strand
AGCTTCATTCGGTGGAAGAGACAGGATGGAGTGTGTGTACAACATTTTACACGGGATCGAAACCTGCTGCACCTAGGTTTTCAGGTTTACTCTTGGAGATGTAGATTGCCATGGACAGAAGTTGGGTACTGAAGTTGGATTTGAGATAGAATTTTCTTTGACACTTACCAGCAGTGTAAACCTAGGCATGTTGTTTGGCTTCTATAAGCCTTACGTCCCCACCTTGTTAAATGGGAGATGAATGCATGTCACTGAGTGTGCTGTCCATTTCAAACAGATAATATGCAAAATGCCTGACACGGAGCAGATGCTTAATAGTCATTTAGTATTTCCCCTTCCCAGTCGGCCTCCCTGATGCTCTCTCCTGGAGCAATGGTGGAGGTGACGTTTCGAGGGTGAGGAGCCATGTTCAATGTGATTTTGCAACATCTTGTGACTGGGAAGGGGTGGGAAGGGGAAGGAAAAGGGTTAGCGGCTGCATAAGCTTTAGGCGACTTTAAACACGATAACCTATGGTTCTACACAAACATGGTACAAAGAGTTTTAAAAACAGCATACGACTCGTCAAAGGAGCAAGGCTAGGATGCTTCTGTTCTGTTTAATATATCATTAGAAAGATTCCTATTAATATACCACTGCAGCTATTGACTTTTCATTATAAATGTTTAACATATGACAGCAAGAAATTACAATATACATATTTAAAAGCCCAGCCTTATATTTTCAGTACTGGAAATAAAGTGGACTATAGTAGGAACCGATCAATCATTTAGTTGACTTAAAAAAAGGCAGCCGTTACTTTGGGGATGTGGCACAGGGTGTGGCATATGATAATATAAAAATGTTATGAAAATATTAAGTTGGAGCGTCCAAGCCCTGAAAGTAGACACCGCCGGGTTAACATGGAGCGTTCACCCACTGGCCGGACCTCCTTAGTTAAGGATCATTCAGGAGGCAGCGCTACGGATTCTCTGCTGCTTTGAGAGCGACATTCAGTCTTTTGCATGCAGCCCTCACTCTGGGAACCACAGAGGGGTGTGCTCTCTGGTTTCAGCAACAGCAAGGGCTGGACAACTCCCGAGGGACCATTCAATTTTCCTTTCATACCTCCGTGACTCACGCGCCCTTTCTTGTGTTGCCTGCCAGAACACTCAGAGCCAAATTTGTGGTCCTCTCTCCAGGAGACTAGAATGCATGACGTGTATGCAATGCACTTTGTGTGCTGACTTCAGTGCTGGGTTGGTTGGTTGGTTGGTTGGTTGGTTTGTCTGTTTGTTTGTTTGTTTGTCATAAGCATGCACGTCACTCACCCTATTTGAGAAGGAAAGACTTTGGAAAGAACTGATCTCCAGATCTCCAGTTTCACCCTTTTGCAATTGTCCTTCCTCATAGGTGCCAAGATGATTGTTCTACAGAGTCTGTCTGAGGCTGTCATGTTTCTGCACAACATTATCCCCCTGCTGCTCAAGACATCGAGAGATAGGCGGGTGGAGCGGCTGGAGTGTGGGAGCTGCCTGAGCCAAGCTTCCAATTCCAGATCTAGCCTCGTATGCCTTGGGAAAGCGACTTGACCTCTCTGTGCCTCAGTGTCCTCATCATTAAGCAAAAGCAGGAACTGGCACTCTTAAGCCTCTGGCATCCTCTCCACCTGCCTGTGCAGCTTAGGGCTCCCTGTGATATCTCCTCCATCCCAACCTGAGTATTCCCAGTCCCTTGTACACATTTACAATGTCATCTCTTCCCCCAAATTGGCTTAAGCCTTTTCTCCCACCAGAAACGTCCTCTTCCACTCTACTCAAAAAAAAAAAAAAAAAAAAATCAGATCATTCATGAGTTGACTCATGGCTGACATTCCATCCTTCCTCACCGTTCCCGTAGAATTTTGTCTCTGCCACTCTTCCACTAACTCCTCTATCTTATTTTTTTATAGTTATTTAGCAGCTACCGTATGTACGAAGGATTGGGTAAATCTTAGGGAAAATATTAAAAAAGAAAAGAAAAACATTATCTTTCTCCTGATAGTTTACAGTCAAGAAGAGGAAAGACACAAACATGTTTAAGGTTTGGAGACCATGAGAGAGT